>NC_063366.1:2620818-2644624 GCF_021869965.1 Rhincodon typus
TTATTGCGTGGACGGGGTGTGAGGGATGAGGTGCGGGAGATGTGGGAGACACGGTTGAGGGCGTTCTCGACCACTGAGGAGGGGAAGTTACGGTCCTTGAAAAACGAGGACAACTGAGATGTACGGGAGTAGAATGCCTCATCCTGGGAGCAGATGCGGCGGAGGCGAAGGAATTGGGAATAGGGGATAGCATTTTTGCAGGAAGGTGGGTGGGAGGAGGAGTATTCTAGGTAGCTGTGGGAGTCGGTGGGCTTGAAATGAATATCGGTTCCTACTTATCACCTGATTGAGTCTCATTTCTGTTTATTATCCTTTTACAGCTCACGTGACAACAGGTCTGATCGCGTGCCGAGGAATCACTGGTCTCTCCAGATGTATCATTCGCTACATGATAGCAAGGACGTCTGATTCTTGCCATTGACGTAATTTTCGGTGGTTTAGCGATTCTTATTTCCAGTCTACATTCCTGATACTTACCCGATGTGTGTGTATGTGCATGTGAGTGAGTGAGTGAGTGTGTGTGTGTGTGTGTGTGTGTGTGCGTGTGCGTGCATGCGTGTGTGTGTGTGTGTGTCTGTGTGTGTGTGTCTGTGTGTGTGTGTGTGTGTTTACTACATCCTGGTTCCTGCATCTACCGACATTTCTCGTTTGGTTAACAGTAGCTTTCACTTTTGATGCTTTCATTACCATTTACTACCAGAGGTTGAGGTCAGATATTACACCGAGAAAACAGCTGCTGTGTTTTTAGGAATTGTCCGCCCGCTATTCTGTTTTGGAAACATTCCTTTTTCATTTTGCTTTCAAGCCAATCATTGCATTCGACAACGAAGCTTGGTTTGACAATTTGAATGTGGAATATTACACTCTGGCTGCATGCAAGAGAAATAGCTGGATCAACTATTGTTCAACTTCATTTCTCCCAACATGCCTGTGTGACGTATTTTAAAGTTCAGGAAAATCTGCAGGAGGTTGAGATGAAAAAACGAATGATGTCGATAAGAATGCTACAATGATCGAGGAGTGAATTAAATTCATCATCTTACTCGTTACTGTAAACTTTCTACTGTTACTGGTGATGTTAGTGATATTATTCTTCTTAATGCAAATTATAAACAAATATTATTCAAGAGCTGGAATGACCCAATGCTGATCGTAGACGATACCAGCTTTAGGCTCCTGCTTTTGAGCTGCTGCACAATTTCATTTATTTATGTGGTGACCTAGACCAAATTCAGAGACTTGCTGAAGAATGGGATGAAACATCCACTCAGAATAATATTTAAATTATTGCAACTCTGTAAATAACGGAGAACCTCTCAGTGTTTAATCATCACTGAATCATATATCCCAGTCTGTACTCTCTGTGTGTCCTGAACAAACTGAATAGATTGGATCTTACCCCATTCTCCTCCAACTACAACATCGATAACAGTTGATAAATCCTTTATTTTCTTATCCCCGGCCAGGATTCGGGGAAACCGTCAGCAAAATTGTAATTTGTTATAGACTAAATTAAGCCAAATTCGTGAACTGAAAGAGATATAAGAACGAACAGACAGCGTTCGCCTAATGTTGGAATGGGTAGTTCATGTGGAAATGTGGTGAACTTGAAGCGAAGAGAAAGCTTTAATACTTCATTCTTCAACACATTCCTCAAGTCAACAAAATTGTTCTTTGGTAGGACAGATGTTGAGTATTTCTTAAAAGAAATGACACGTTCTATTGAAGCTTTTGCTTTCTACTCGTCAAACAATTCATATTAACATAAATTCAAAGGGAAATCCGACATTTCTTTGCAAAATCTGACTGGTTTAGCAAGTGAACTTTTCTGACTGCATGACTGCACTCACTAACTCTGAAAAAAATCACAAAAACGGTTTGTTTAGATATTAAATTAACTAGATTGACTTTGGCTGTATCATTGTCAAACTGCCTTATGTGAAATTAAATGAGGTTTTTTTATTAATGTCAATCATTATTAGTGGGTGCATTTCATATGCTAATACATGTACCAATCAAAATCCACTTTGAACCTAATCAGCACCCTCCTCTCATGTACCATAACTTTTTTATATCCCATCACATTTTATTCTCTGGAAGACAAATCAACATTACCATCCCGTGCAGCATAACTGTTTTTATCCCTTCACTTTTTATTCTTGCAATATGCCATATTTGCAAAATAAAACGTTTTCCTTTTCTCCATGTTCATTCAATGTTTTAAAGTTTCTGTATTTTCTATTGTGAATCAGACACGAAGTTCGTCAAAGCTTTTTTGGATGATGAAGGCAATATTCGTGATTTGAAGATTTTGATTTAAATGTTGAGTCCAGAAGGCTGTAACATGCCTGAGCAGAAAATGGACGCCCAGCTGGTATTGGGCATCACCAGAACACGACAACAGGCTTGGGACAGAAATGTCAGAATAAAAATTACAAACAATTGGAATGTCAGGATCATTCTTACAGATGAAGCATCGATGTTCTTGAAAATGGAGACTCAGTATGTTCTTGGTACCTTCAGTTACAGCATCAAATACAGTAAACTAGATAGAAAGAAGTACAAGTAAATCACTGCAGTACTTAAAAGATGCATTTGAGGCTTTAAAAAATGAGGAAAGAAGAGGTAAAAGAGACATACAGTATTGGCGGATGCAATGGAAAGAGATATTCTGGTGGTTTGGCGGTGGAATGAAGCGCTCCGAGTGATAGAGAAGTGGGTCAGCATGTGACAGAAGGGAATGTTCCCTTCAGGATTGCAGCTGGGGAAATGTGCCTGGTGTGAGATGACACAGGGATTGGCCGAAGCAGGGACCTGGGGTGGTAATTTGAAGACAAAGCGAACCTATCGTGATTCTGGAGGAATCCACTTCCAACATGTCTTCCTTTCTCCTCAACTGAGTATTGCCCCGCATCGAGTGTGGTTGACAGGGCGCCCAGACTTCACTCACCTATTTCCCGTATTTCTCCCCCTTCCCTTCTGTCACTGTATTTATGCAGTGACCCAGACCAAGTTCATAGAGGAGCTCAAGACTGGGCTGAAAAACGCACTCCGAATAGTATTTATATTATTAAAACACAGCAAATAACGGAGATATTCCTAACATTGCAAATATTTTGGTTGTCATATCCTATCATGCGTTATTTGTGTATCCTGTCTGTCATCCATCTCAGCCCTACCCTTATCCAGTTACAATAGTGACCCTATCTGAGAAGGACTGTATTTTCACATTGAGCTGTTGGTGTCATGGTACAAGAGATAACTTCAACCAAACAGTAAAATGATTATTGCTGTGAATTATCTGATGAGCAGAAAGTTTGATGTGTCAGAAAATGATTTGATGTAACAGTTGCATTTGAATAATTTCGCCGTTAACTGAATGTGTTTTTATTTTGGGCGTGATTGTATCGAGTTCCCTTAACTGGCAGAACGTTTTGTCACAAACCTCGCACATTAATGACTTCTTCACAGTGTGTGTGAAAGGAAATGCGATGATCGCCAGAATGATTTGTCACAGACCTTGCATGTGCATTTTCATCCTTGAGTGAATGGGAAATGATTCATCAGGCCAGATTACTGCAATTTGATTCAGAAATTCATCTTGTGACTGGGAGAGTAACTTGGCGTGTGAACCCATCGCCAGATCAGACATCTCAGCCAAACTGTCACCCTCATTTTATGATATAACGTTGCATAATCTCTCAATCTACCGCTAACTCTCACCTCACGTGGTGCTCCTTCCAGGAATTTGGACATAACAACGAATTCTATTCGATTCAAATTGAGAATTTGGAGAAATAACAGTATTTTTTTTTTGAGCGTTTAGATATTTATATTAGCCCTAACCCTAATCCTAAACCTAACCTAACCCAAACCTTAACGATAACAACAACACTACCGCACGGGTGACAGTCTTTTCTTTGTGGACAAGGTGATGTTTAACGTGAGAGAGACAACGTCGGAGGTGAGACAGCTGTGAACGATATTGACTAACATGTGGAGGGTAATTTGGGTGATCAGCACTTTTGAGAGATTTCAGTCGATGGAACAGGAGGTTGGTTGTGTGAAAAAGATGAGTTAAGAGACGGCATGAGGGGAGTTAGCATAGAAATGAAAGAATGGGGTGAGTTCAGAGCGACGGCTAAGGGAGCATTAGTGGACCTTAGCCCAGGCGGGAAGTGCCAGAAGGGAAATTGACTGAGGCAGCTGATGACATTCTTTCAACCTTATTTCACTGAGTGGAAAGGTCAAAAACCAGCGAGCAGAAATTTCAACTAATCGATGGAAGGATGAAAGTCGAGTTAATGAATATATTCATTCAATTGGAGGGTGGCGAGGGACTGGCACTCACTGTCTGAAAGAGTGATAGAGGCAGAAATTTTTTAAAAAGCGCAGGACGTGAACATGAAAGAATAATTGGCCCACATTGGCATTGTCCCATCAATCTCTCACAAAAAAGATGCAGAATGGAATACCTACAGAGTGAAACTCAGACTACATCTCCTTAATGTTATTGGATTCAATGTTTGGGAGCAAGAGCAAGGCAAATTGGCAGAGTCCTCCAAACACAACACATCTGGGAAAATGCACCCTGCCCTTTCTTGGTAATATTAGGGCTGCTGAGATGGGAGTTGGCTGTTCTGGAGTGCAGTTGTATTAGAGCCAATGGAATTTAGGACACTTGTGTTTTTGCTTGGTGTCAGAATCTTCAATTAGTATTTCGTCTGTAATGTGCATCTCACTCCTAGAATTTACGCACTTACCTGCATCGATTTCACTTCCTCTGACGACAAATAATTTCCCACTTTTCACAGTTCCCGGAGTATCGATGCATTTGTGCCAGTTCAAATTAGAACAGTTGTGTTTTTGTTTGTGTGGAGATTTTCATTGGGTACCTGGACTATTGGCAGTTTCACACTCCCAGAGTCTACCAAATTTTCTTCATCAATTTCACTACTTCTGACACCAAGGAATGTTTCACCTTGCACAGTTTCAGGAGCACAGACATAAAGACAAGAATGACTCCTGCAGGTCGAATAAGTTACCATTTTAAATCAAATCAAATTTTCAGTCTGCCAATTTAGATGCGGAAAAACATTCTATCGACAGTATTGGGACTGAAACCCTGAAAGCCCTACAACCAAATCTAATGCAATAAGAACATTACAGATTTGTGTCACCTGATCTCAGTCACCACTCTTTTATGATTGAAGAGATTCAAGTCTCACTGCTGAGGCTTGACACTGAGGCTGACACTTCTTTTTCGGGCTGAGGACGTGCTGTAGAGTCAGTGTTATCATCTTGAACATGTGTTATGGCCATTTCTACTTACAGGTGGATGTACAAACTCTCATGACGCTACGTTGTAGGGGACCACATTAGTTATCTCTGATATTTGGACTAAGATACAGCTTAATAAGGTCACAAAGTAGTTTCTTGGTTAATGTTACAAGACTAGACAAGGGGGACTTCCAGTCTTGTGAGTGTGTATATTGACAGTGACATTTTCTACATTACAAGAAGTGATGACAAGAATATTTGCAGGAGACGTGAAGAAATATTGTTTTACACAGCTCATAGTCGGAATCTGGAACTCACTGATGTTAAGCGTGATAGATGTAGAGACCTTCATAGTATTGAAGACGATTTTAGATGTGCACTTGCGATGCCAAGGCAGAGAGCACTGTAGGTCATGTGCTGAGATCTGAATGGAATAGTTGAGTGATTGTTTATGACTGGCACAAACCCGGTGACATGAGGTAATTCTTATGTGCTGCCAACATTTGATATTCAATGACAATAATTCGTCTTATACTAAACCTTGAATTGAACAAAATAACGAAGCACTTTGGAAAATCACTTCAGGTTGTTAACGGAATTGTAAGAATTGCTCAACATGGAGGGGTACAGATTCATCAGCCAGAAGCAACGTATTTGGTAATTGGCAGTAGGTTTCCATGACCATATTTAACCTTAAGTCATGACACTTCATGGGGTCCAGAGACAATGTTACGAAAACACCTTCCCGAGTGTATACCACTGGTTCACCACCACTGCTAGGTCTGTCCTGCTGGTTGAGACAGTATATTACAGGGATAGCGATAGGGATGTATGGGGCGTTTTCTGTAGGATATAATTCTGTGAGTGAGACTATTTCAGGTTGTTACTTGAACAGTCTGTGAAACAGTTCCCTCAATTTTGGCATCAGCACCCAGATGTTCACGAAAATGCATTTGCAGTTACTGCACAGCAGTTTCTGCCTCTGTCGATTGTCGTGCCTAGTTCAATGCCCCGTGGTGCTCCGTTTTCAATCCTTTTTTTGAAACCTCATAGCGATGTATTTCAGAGGGCAGTTGAAAATGAACCCCATTGCGGTGGGTCTGGAGTCTCATGCAAGTGAGATCAGGTGAGGAAGGCAGATTTCCTTCCCTGGAGGACATGAGTAAACCAGCTGGGTTGTCCCAAATTTCAACGAAGGCTTCGTGTTCATAATTGGGTTCCTAATTTCAGATTGTTTTCACTGAATTCAAATTGAACTATTTGCCGTGGCAGGGTGGAAACCCGCGTGCGCAGAACACAGCTGAGTTTCGAGGTCAGACGTGTATTATAATACCACTGAGCCATCATCTCCCCCTTCCAGAGGCTAGTGCTTTTGTGGTATCACGTGCAGTGAATTGAATTTCCTGAATACAGATCTCTGTAATGTTGGACACCTCCAAGGGAGGACATTTTGACGGTTTAGTGGACGTCTTTTCCCAAGTTCCGCTGTTTTTCACCCTTGCGCGCTCTTTTAAGTACTTGCGAGATCGCGTAACCACTGATGATTTGGTTTTACTTACAATTGCATTCACTTTTGGTCATTTGATTATAATTTTCTGCCAGAAGGTGAGAAATCCTTATTGCAATGAAAAAGCAGTAAGCATGGGGATAGGAATTGGCTGTCTGCTGATCTGTTCCAAAACATTCTATGTTAATTTACATTTTAATCTCATGATTTAATCGACAATGAACCATGGGGCTGCAATTTGAGGTCAGATCTTCAGACCGTGATCATGGATAGCATTTAACTAAGAGAGGGAACAAGAATTATGTGACTGAGAATGATCTAGAGATCGAAAACCAAAGGAATTCAATTATTTCAACTCTGCACTATATTTCGGACTTTCACACTGCTGTCGATAAACCAAGCGATATTTCTCTTAGGAAGCGAATTAAAGTTATTTGTTAAGCAGTTTTCAAAGATGCCATATTTATCACTGACAATATCAATTTTACGTTGCTGCTTTTAAGCTGCTGTATAAATACACGCACTGACCCAGACCAAATTCAGGGGGATGATGGTCTGAAGAATGGAACAAAATATTCACTCAAAGTAATACTTAAAGTGATTCAAACAAAGAAAATGTGACAGTGATTCTCGTCATTAATTCTCCCTTTGCCCCTGTCTTTTCTTTAACTCATTCCTGGTTTTGACTGACTACATCACTGTATGTATGGCACTGTAAAGCTCTCACAACTCCAATGTTATCTTATACATGGTTTCTGACAGGGTCCAAAGGCTGAGATGATCGAAATGCGACTGGTTATCAAATCACTTGATTGGTACTCCAGGGCGGAGGCATATGCAAGTTTGGGACTGAGATTCATCCTGATTCAGGAGTTGAGTTTGATCAGATCACATGATGAATGCCTGGGGTTTGTGAGTGGATGAAAATTTCTCCACTTAATACTTAATGGAAATACGCAGGCTGAAGACAAACGTGTGTAAAATGTCTTCCAGAAAAAAAATAAAATGATAATTATATGAAACGATATTTCCATTTTGTCAACATATTGTCTATTGGTAGCAGTGATACGCGTGATTTTTTTTTATCGAACTCTAGCTGCAAAATTTCCAGAAGTGAATCACCATAAAATGCCATAATGAACATTAGTGTTAGCAACTGCAACATCTCTATGTTCATCTCTGTATAGTGATGATTTTAGCTGCGAGAGCTCTGCAGGTGTGTTTGTAAACACAGAGTTTCCCTGCTCCAGTGTTTGTAACGAAAGATGTTTACAGCGAGGAGTCCCTGTTGTTGCTCATTCTTCCCCGTTAAATTGTGTAGTTGCACGTGGTGCAATGTCTATGCACACAAATTTGAAAAAAAAGACAAAGGCATTCGAAATCCTACATATTTACTGAGAAAATGAAATTGCAGTTTTCTGTCCGTTTGCTGCAGCGTCCCATGACTAAAATCGACCACGTGGCCGCTTGGGGCTTTTTTTAACGTTCACAAGAAGGCCAAAAGGGTTTGACAGCTACGTACAGCAGAAGTTCACATCTAGACTTGTAATCGCCATATAGACATAGTGGACAAGGTTAGATTCTCCATAGAAAGAAACGTTAGAGGAGTTGGTCAGGCTTCTGTAAACAGGCAGTTCTAAGCAAATAAGCATTTTAATAAGGGGAATTTTGAATGGTGTAGTTTAGCCACAGACCCAAGTTTGCTATTTAGTAAGAAATGGAAGGAACAGTCCGATCCAACAATATTTGGAACGGCTTAGGTAATTGTAGAATTCGAATGTCAAACAAGAAATCAGTGTTAAAAAGTTCGTTGCTTACCGAGGCAATAATGAGGCCCAATGCATCACTGGGGAAGATAAGATAATAAATGCTGTAAACGCAACCTCAAAAAAGTAAATTGGCAGAGGACAGTTTTAAAAAAAGAATGCACGACTGGGGAAACATGAAGAATATGGTCATGTCCCCTGGTTTTTTGTGGATCTAAATAATTTTCGTTTAATAGCTTGATAAAGTTATAAAGTGATTGAATTTTACCCTCGTCAGTGGAATTCAAATAGAAGCTTTCTATTACGAAAAGATGATTCGTAATGTAAAATGTTCAGACTAGAAATAGTGAAGAATTATTTTCATTTGAAAGTTTACTTTAAAATGTACTCACAGCACGCAAATAGCAGGAATTGTAAACTACAGTTGTATGTTAAAAGAATTTTTGTTTGATCTCTCAGACAGAAGTGAGAGAAGGATTTTTCTCAATTTGTCAGTTGTGTCACAGTAACTTTACATTAAAATTGATTATTAAAGACTTTATAAGAATTGGTAGAAATTAATATCCTTCCTAATCTGCCATGCTAAAATTAGCACTGAATTTGGAAGAGTTCTCAGCGAAAGACAACTATTTCGGTTATTGGTTAATAATGTGGTCCAGCTGGCAAATATTTGGGAAGGAATAAAATTGTCAGAAGCATTGTAAGATTCCAAAAACAAATGATGAGGTATCTGGTCGACATCATGAGACATCGTGCTGTCCAAAGAGTTGTCCATCATTGATTGGTTGTTTATTGGGTTTGATGCATTGGTTAGGGGAATGTGGGTAACAAAGATATCAATGCTGTATGTAAAAGATAGAAAAATACTCTATTTCTCTGGGGAACCTAGCGCATCATTGATTTCCAGTTTGAGCTTTGCATTAGAGGGCAACTGGGCCTCTCGTGAAAATCAGATTTACAGTGGTCTCTTGCATCTCCATGAATGTGGTAATAGAGCCCGAAACAGAAATCATTTGTGCTAAGGAATGCAAAACTTAAGACTCCACTTTGGTGTTTATTCCTCTGACAGCTTAAAAACAAAATATGTTTAATATGTAAGGCTCCATTGAAGCAGGCACTAAATACAGTATTAGATGATCACCAATTACGTAAAACCCATAGGCAACAAAAGTTAATCAGCAAATAATAAACAATTTAAGATATAATCAAAACTGACAAACTCAGGGGCAGGTTCAACTCAGACTGACTTTGCAAATTGTCTCAGCAGGCAACTCAACTCCGCTCTAAATTTCATTGAAAACGTTCTTCAAATTTCTCTTATCCTCACAAAGACTGTTCATTCCTCCTTTCTGAAATTTACCTAATCACCAACCAAGAGCAGACTAAAATGAAACCGAATTCCAAAAATGACAAAGATCTGATGGACCTCCTCAACATCAAGGGCAGTAGTTTGGATGCTGCCTATCCATCAATGTTACACAGTCATAGAACTATGCATCTTAGAAAAAGTTGTTTGATCCACCATATCTATGATGACCAACAAATACCATGCTGTACTTGTTACATAGCCAACTGTGACCTGGCATTTTAATGCTTGCCCAGATGCACAGCAAGAACACCTGTCTCCACCATCCTCTGAGACAGCGCATTCCACATTTGCACCACCATCTCAGTGAAAACCAATTCCTCAGATTCCCTCTAACCCACTCACTGTTCAACTTAATTGTATGTTATCTGGTCTTAGACACATCAACCATGGGAAAATTATTCTCATGCTCCACCCCATATATGCCTCTCAGAATTTTGTGTGCTTCAATCATATATCCCTTCCTCTGCTGTTGGGAAAGGAAACTTATTTATGAAGAAGGGTCCAGGCCCGAAACGTCAGCTTTCCTGCTCCTCTGATGCTGCTTGGCCTGCTGTGTTCATCCAGTTCTACACCTTGTTATCACCCTGTCCAGTGCCTGTTTATAACTGGGATTCTCCTTACCAGATAACAAGATGGTGAATCTCCTCTGAACGCAGTCCAGAGAAAACACATCATTCCGCTAATGTGGTGACAAGAAATGGATGTAATATTCCATTGGTGGCCAAACCAATGCTTTTAAAGTTGTAACCAGCTTTCCTTGCTCTTACTTTCTGTGCCCTGTTGATAGTAAGTAAGCGTCCAATGTGTGGCAGCGAGAGTCTACTGGTTATCAGCAAGGCACCAGCAGTGGCTCCTGATTGTGATAGGCCTGGAGCTGGGGACGACTGGTTATCAGCAAGGCTTCAGTACAATCGGTTGCCGGACGAGTGTGGGTTCAGCACAGGACACAGCATTAGCAGTGGTAGTGGTGATGTGGGCCCCACGATAAAGAGATGTCTAGGCCCGAAACGTCAGCCTTCCTGCTCCTCTGATGCTGCTTGGCCTGCTGTGCTCATCCAGCTCTACACCTTGTTATCTCAGATTCTCCAGCATCTGCAGTTCCTACTATCTCTGGCATATTAAGAGTGGCAACTTCCACATTGTGGATTTGGCGCAGTTGACAGCAAGGATTTATGGGAGAGGTGGCGGCGGATATGTCATTGGTGAGTTGGCTCACGGCTGAGGACCTATGGCATAGGCAGCAGAATAAAGATAGACTCCTTTTCATCTTTATCTTTTTATCCTTTTTATTAATAAACTGTTCAAAGTGGCGCACCATTGTGTCAACAGTTGAAGCTTTTCAGTGCATTTTACTGTATTATTCACTGTAAAACACAAGTGACAAAGATCATCATTCATTTACCGTCAAGTGGGAAAAACAGCTGAAGTGGATGTAACTTTGCTTATTTGTAGCTTCTGAACTTAGTCTTCATCGTCTTCCACATTTCTGTACTGCATTATTGGAATTGCCATCAGACCTCGGATGAGTGTTTATCCTTCTATATGATTTCAACGAATTTCAATCTTCACAGAAGTTTTGAATCTCAGTTTCAGCATTGGATACCTCTTGTCCCAGTTCCCTTTCCTTTTTTCCTTTCTTACTTAAAATCTATGCCACAAACTGGGGCTTTGGATTCAGAATTGTATAACCAGCGTTCTTGCCGTGTGATGCGCGATGTTCAGATGTTCAGGTCGCTGTGTATAACATTATTAAACAATTCGAAACCTATTATACCTTGCTTTTGTCACTTCCACATAGATTAATAATTCCTATGTGCTGCTCATTATGCCAAGTACTTCCTAACACAGACTCGCCCTTTACTTCGTCACTTTGTAGGGAATTCTCTTCCCACACACACTAAATAACACAAGCTACCCGTGGGAGGTCAGTGAAATTCCTTCAGATTTCAATCGACTGCAATGAACCGTGGAAATATCCAGTAACTTCCAAAGCCAAAAACCAGACAACGATACAGGACAACGATAAGAGATATTTTTATTCATCCTGCTTAAGGAAAAGAAAATCTGGAGACCCCATTGACATTTTTCAAGTTCTAGGCTCCAGCTGCATACTGTGCAGGAGAGACTAGCATTCTCTGAATCAGTGATTCAGACTCAACCGTAGAACACATAATATATGAACCAGCGGCCTGAGCCGACCCTGATCCAGACCCAGCTGAAGAATGTATTGACTGTGACAGCTCAGAGTTTTGGATTCAGCAGTGTTAGAACTCAGTGGGCTAGATCCAGTTTGAAACTGTGTGAATTTCAGAGGTCACCATGTGAGGAATCAGCAGTCGCACAGTCCAGAGTACTAGAGACACAGCAGAAGTGTGAGTGAATATGACTGCTTTCAGATTGAAGTGCCTTCCAGATAGTCTGCTCTCTGCAGTCTCGGTCTTAACTGTATCATTTGCTTCTCAACAATTACTTCTAATTCTCACTCTTCCATCATTCAGAAATATGTAATAAGATCGTCGGGTATTGTTTCCTTCTCCATCATGTTGACAGTCCACTGTGACAGAATTCAATCTACAAAGCTTGCGCATTTTAAGCCTGACTTGACCAGAACGAAAATAACCATGTTGCTTGATGACGCTACAAAGCTGGAAGTGTACCAAGACCCGAACAATTCATTTATCCCAGTAAAACACCCAAGTCTGGAGTCATCTGCAAAAAGTAAAACAGAGTAAGCGTTTCAAGTATGGTTTGACTATTCTTCAGAACAGGTATGACTTATTTCTGATGAAGAGCCGAACAAGCCTCGAAACGTAACTCTGTTTCTCTCGTCACAAATGATGCCAGACTTTATGAGTTTTTCAGCACACACTGTTTGTTATAAAAGAAACACACGTCAAGTTTTAACTTTAACAGTAAAATAACTATTAAGTATAACCAAACTGATTCTTCTCCAATGAAAAATGGAGAAATGTTCGGATTTTATGACGATTTAACTTAGACTTCAACTGTTTAAATTTCCAGCATACGCAAGCTCAAAAAGGCGCAAGTCAAAATAAATATGATGGGTGATGAAAAAATATCAGGGACAGGTCCAGATAAGAAAAGTGGACTGATTCGTTTTAAAGCCCATGTGATTCCCATCGTCGCTGATTTGAAATGGTCTGTGAAGACAAATTCGTTCGAAAATGAATTGATTGATTAATTAGACCTGGGAACAAAGAAACTCCTTGCACACTTACAAAATCAACTGAAAGAACTACAGACGTTGGAAGTCAGAAACAAATGCAGAAATTGCTTTAAAACCCCAACAGTTCCAACAGCATTGGTGGAGAGAAATTAGAGTCAACTTTTTGGGTCCAGTGATTATTTCACAGGACTGACAGTAGCTCGGAAAAAAAAAATGTTGCTTTTAATGCAGACGATAGGGTGTAGGGAGGGGTGAGGAGTAAATGATAGATGGAGTTAGAGCCCTAAGAGGAAGAAAAACAGTTAGACGGACAAAGGAATGGGTAAATGTAGCTGACAATGGCAGTCACTAATTACAGTCAATTAATAATCGTCCCCATTAGCAACAACTCATTCTCCTAGGCTGTCCTTTGCCTGTCCAACTGTTTTTCTCTCTCTTCGTGCTTTATCTCTACCGCCCTCACCCCGCCCTCCACCCTCCACCCTCTTTTTTATTATTTTTTTTCCTGGCACACTTTAGTTTCCACGCTAGAACAATGCCAACTTTCCCTATTTTCAGTCCACAGTCTAAAATAAAAACATGTAGTCTTATCGTGTCTTCAGTTTAAAAGAGAAAAAGAAACTACGCTTTCAAAAGATAAGTTTCATCACGAGGTATATGACGCGGAGACCACAGACTATGAGACGTTCATGTATTTATTCCTCTCGATCTCCTTAGATCAACATTTTGTTTTAAATCATGCTTCCTTTAGCTTTTGAATCTAATACAGCATGTTTGCATTCTAGTTAATACACCTGATGTGGTAGTAATTTTTACAATCGGTACTACGACATTGTGCACTCTGCTGAAGCTTTCACCTTGCACATTTTCCCTTTTCCCTCTTACATTTCAATTCCACGAGAAAAAGCTGAAAATTTCGAAAGTATTGACTTTTCATTGAAAAATTGTCTTCCACTTGTGCAACAGATCGTATATTTGATAAAGTTTGCATGGACTTCAGTAAAGATTTTGACAAGGTCTCACCGACTGGACTGATTAAGCAGATACAAGCCCGTGCAATCCAAGGTAATTTGGCAAATTGAATCCAAAATGGACAGAAGGCAGTGGGAGATGGTAGATGTGTGATTTTGCAAGTGGAAGCAAATGTCCGGTGACAAATCTTGGAGTTCTGAGGAAGGGTCACTGCGTCCAAAATGTTAACTCTGATTTCTCTTCATAGATGCTGTCTGACCTGCTGAGCTTTTGGCAGCTGACCTGGAGATCATTGTTGGGTCCTTTGTAATTTTTTTTGTGTACATTAATGATCTAGGCATGAACACAGGAGGAATGATCATTAAATTCACAGGTGACATGAAATTTGGTGTTTTTGTAAATAGAGACAAGGATAACATTGGATTACAGCACAATAGAGAACACCGTTCAACATACTGTGACACTATCACACTATCTGAATGAGTCAAAAATCGAACAGAACGACCATATCAAGACTGGGCATCAATGAGGCGCGGTGGACCATCAACAGAAGCATAATTTTACTCCAGCACAATCTACAATGCCGTGGCATTGCATATCACCCCGCCCACACTCGACCATTGCCATAAAGCTAGAGGATCATTGCTAGTTCATTGGAATGCAAAGGAGGACGTCCTAGAAGCGACACGGGCATGAGGTGTCACTGTGGTGAGGCTGCAAAACAGGAATATCTGCATGCTGAAGAGCAAATGATAAACAGAGCTGAGCTATTTATTATACATAAGCTTTTCAGTCTTACTACTTCTAATCTTGAATGGTGTGGGCAATTGAAGAACTCACTGGAGGAGGAGGCTCCACAATTATCCCCATCCACAATGATGGAACAACCCAAGACATTACTGAAAAAAAGGTAAGGCCGAAGCATTCATAGAAATATTCAGACAGAAGCGCCGAGTGGATGATCCATCTCAGCCTCCTCTTATGGTCACCCGCATCGTGGATGCCAGTCTTCTGCAAGTTGGATGCACTCCACGTCATTCCAAGAACAGGAAGCACTGTATACTGCAAATGCTAGGGGTCCAGACAGCATTCTAGCAATAGTGTCGAAGACGTTTGCTGCATAACTTGCCAATTCCCAAGACAAGCTGTCCCACTACATTGGCAAAACTGTCATCCAATGAAGTGTAGGTATGTCCTGTACATAAAAATCAGGTCAAATCCAACCAGGTCGACTCTCGTCATCAGTACAGTAATGAAAGGTGTCATCATCAGTGATATCAAGCAGCACCTGCAAAGCAGTAACCTGCTCAGTAATGCCCTGTTTATGTTCCATCAGGATCACTCAGCTCTTGACTGCATTCCTGCTTTGGTTCAAACATAGACAAAAAGAGCTGAACTCCAGATGTGAGGTGAGACCGACAGCCCTTGATATAAAGAATGCAATTCATCAAGTGTGGCACGAAGGAGAACTATCAAAACTGTAATCAAGTGGGGTCAACTCTCCATTAGTTAGTTTCCTACCTTGGCACAAATAAAGAATGTTATGGTTGTCGGAGGTCAGTTATATCAACTCCAGGACATCTCTGCAGGACTTCCACAGCCTACTATGTTAGACCCAAATATCTTCAGCGAAGATTGCACAAAAATTAGCAGCATTCATGAATCCTCGAACATTGAAGCAGCCCATGTTCAAATGCAATCAAATTTGGCAATATCCAGGCTTGCACTGACACATGGTAAACAACAATTACATTTGGTATTAACCATCTCAAATAAGAGATAATCTAACCACCACACTATCATATTCAGTCATGTTACTATGTTGGAATTCCCAACTATCAACATTTTGGGAGTTACCATTGATCATAAATTTAGCTGGACTCGCCCAACAAGCAAATTGACTATAAGAGCCTAGAGCCATGGAGTCGTAGAGCACGAACAGACACTAGTCTAACCATAATTCCAAATTAAACTGTTTCCACCTTTCTGCGCTTGGCCCATATGCCTCCAAACATTTCTTATTCATGTAATGATCGAAATATCTTTTAAACATTGTAACTGTACCCACATACGCTAATTCCTCTGGAAATTTATTCCACACACGAACCACTATCAATGTCGAAAAGTTGCCCCGCATATCATTTCTAAATCTTTATCATCTCACCTTTAACATATATCCCTAGAAGCCTGCCATTTACCTTATCTACATCCCTCATGATTTTATAACCTTCTATAAAGAAATCCCCTCAACCTCCTATGCACCAGTGAAAAATGTCCCAGCCTATCCATCTTGTCCTTGGAATTCAAATTCTCCATTTCTGGCAACAAATTGGTAAATCTTTTCTGAGTCCTCGCCAGCTGAATAATATCCTTCCTATAACAGGGCAAGCAGAACTGGACACAGTACTCCAGAAGAGGCCTCACCAACGTCCTATACATTATGTATCAACTCCTACACTCAGAGCTCTGATCAAGGAAGGTGAACGTGCTAAATAGCTTCTCAACCACCCTGTCTACATATACCACAAATTTCAAAGAATTATCTATCTGAATACGTAGGTCTCACTGTTCTACAACACTATCCAAGGCCTTACATTTAATTGTATAAATCCTGCCCTTAATCGTTAAAAAAAACGCAATACCTCGCTTTCATGCAATTTAAACTCCATCTGCCACTCCTCAGCCCATTTACCCAATTGATAAAGATCTCTTTGCAATCTTAGATAGCACACTTCACTGTCCACTTTGCCAACAATTTTGGTGCCATCTGCAAGCCTATGAACTATGCCTTCTCTGTTCTCATCTAAGTCATTTGTATAAATGGCAAAGAAAATTAGACCCACCACACATCCTTCTGGAACGCTGATGGTACAAGTCTCCAATCCAAAAGACAACCCTCCACCACAATTCTATGTCTCCTGCCATTAAGCCAGTGTTGTATCCAATTGGCAAACTCACCGTGAATCCCATTTATCGAACATTCTCATTAGCTTACCATGGGAATCTTGTCGTGGGCTTTACTGAAGTCCAATAAATAACCACTACCTGTTTGCCTTCACCAGTATTCTTGGTCAGAGACTTGAATACTGCAGTGAATAACATACTTCCTGACTCCGCAAAGCCTGAAAAACATCTATAATGCACGATGCAACAGTGTGGTGTATACGCCACACTTACCTGGATGGGTGCAGATCCAACAACACACAAGAAGCTTAACAATATCCAACACAAAGCAGCCCGCGTCAATGGCACCACAGCAATAAACATCCATTTTCTCCACCAGCGACGCTCATAAACAGCACTGCATACTCTTTACAAGATGCACAGCAGAACATCAGCAAAGATCCTTAGCACTTTCCAAACCCTGGAGAACTCCCACATAAAGTGACAAAAAGCAGATACTCGGAACAGTAACGCATGCAATTCCTCCTCCAAACCATTCACCATACTAACCTGGAAATACATCATCTTTTTTGCTCACTATGGCTGAGTCAAAATACTGGAATTCCTTCTCTAAGGACATTGTGTCCAGCTACAGCATGTGGACTTCAGCGGTACGAGAAGGACACTCACCACAACCATCTTATATGCAATTAGGGATTGGCAATAAGAACTCAGATCCAGACTTACCTACTAGAGGGAACTGAGAGACTGTCGTGTGCTCTGCATACTCTTTGCAAGATGCACAGCAGAACATCAGCAAAGATCCTTAGCACTTTCCAAACCCCGGACATCTCCCACATAGTGTGACAAACAGCAGATACACGAAAAAGCAACACATGCAATTCCCCCTCCAAACCATTCACCATACTGACCTGAAAATACATCATCTTTTTTGCTCACTTTGTCTAAGTCAAAATACTGGCATTCCCTCTCTAAGGACATTGTGTCCAGCTACAGCATGTGGACTGCAGTGGTACGAGAAGGCCGCTCACCACTAGCACCTTATATGTAATTAGGGATTGGCAATATGAACTCAGATCTAGACTTACCTACCAGAGAGGACTGAGAGACTGTTGTGTGCTCTGCCTCACGGAGACTTGGCTCAGATCTGCCATTCCCGACTGCGCCTGACAAGCTGACGGGTTTTCTGTACACCTCATGGAATGCATGGCGCCCTCAGGCAAAGCGAATAGTGGTGGAGTATGCTTCCTGATCAACACATCTTGGTGATCGGATGTGGCGACCATTGCAAGACATTGCTCCCTAGGCCTAGAATACCTTACAGTAAAATGTCGTCCCTTCTATCGACTATGAGAGCTCACCTCCACCATCCTGACAGCAGTCTGCATCGCACCCCATGTGGATGCGAAGAATACCCTAGACGAGATTTCCACTGCCACAAACGCACAAAATACATAACTCCCGAGGCCCTATTCGTTGCAGCTGGCGACTTATAAATGACAAAGGAAAGTGGAGACATCACAAATCTCTGTGGAACACTGCTGGTAAAAGGCTCCAGTCATGAAGACAACTCTCCAAGCCAACCTGAAGCAAGTAATCCCAAAGTACCACCAACACATCTCCTGACCGACCAGGGGACCTAACATTCTGCAGCTCGGCTACACACAGATCAAAGACGCCTATCACTGCAACGCCCACACTTTGTAAAATGAGATTACAGCACTGGGTTCCTCCTCACTGCTTACAAGCAGAAGCTGGGACGAGAGAATCCTTTGCAAAAAGAAGTACAGTTCTTCTACAAGGCACCAGAAGACCGCCCCTGGGAGTGTTTCGAATCAATGGACTGGAACGTGTTCATGTGTTCAGCAGAAAACCTAGACAAGACTGCTACCAGCGTTATGAACTTCATTAGCAAAAGTGAAGAAGACTGCATGCCAAAGAAGTCAATCCGAGAGATCCCCGACTGTAAACATTGGATGAAACACGAGGTCCGCTCCCAACTGAAGACTGGACGCACAGCATTCAAGGTGTGAGTTCCAGATCAACACAGGAAGTCCAAACATAACTTCTGCAAAGCCACCAGAGATGCCAAGAGGCACTATCGGGCCACTTTAGAGGGCCAGACTCCTGCCGTCTATGGCAAGGCTTCAAAGACGGATGCAAAATGAAGCAGTACAAGATAGCGGACAAATGTACACCACTCCCTGGCGTTGTCAATGCTTTCTATTCTCCCTTTGAGCAGAATGCCAGTGGCGCAGTCATGCCTGCCCCGACAAACCCAGACACAGCTGTTCCCTCCATTAGCGCTTCAGACGTCAGAATGGTCTTCCTGGGTGTCACCCGAAGGAAAGCGACCAGTCCAGGCGGGGCCAGCGTCTGTTCACTCAGATCCTGGACAGACCAACTGATGGACATCTTCAATGTCTCCGTCCTACAAGCAGAACTGCCCACTTGCTTCACGAAGGTCTTCATCGTCCCCCTACCTAAGAAAGCATATGCAGCGTGCCTTACTGACTACTGCCCAGTGGCTCTGAGCTCAATAAGCATGAAGTGCTTCGAATGGCCGGTCATGGCCCACATTCAACACCAGTCTCCCAGCTCACCTCGATCCACCACAATTTGCCTACCGATTTAACAGTTCCACGGAGGATGCCATATCCTAGCCTTGCACTCATCTCTGGAACATCTGGACGTCAAAGACACCTACCTCAGGTTCCTGATCGTTGACAGCAGCTCCGTCTTCAACACTATTATGCCTTCCAAAATGGTCTCAAAAGTCCCTGACCTTGGTCTCACCTCTGCTCTCTGTACCTGGATCCTCAGCTTTCTGACCCGCAGGCCACAACCAGTGAAGACAGGTTCTTCCTCCACAATGACACTCAACACTGGAGCACCACAAGGATGTGACCTCAGCCTCCCGACTCCCTTTACACCAATGACTGTGTTTCCCAATTCCAAATGAACTCTCTCTGCAAGTTCGCTAATGACACTACCGTAGTAGGATGGATATCTAACAATGACGAGTGAAACTACAGAAGGGAGATAGAGGATTGGTGCCGTGGTTCAATGCAAACAATATGTCTCTCAACGTCGGAAAAACTGAAGAACTGATCATTAAATTCAGGCAGAAAGGGGGATAATATGCCCCCATCTACATCAACAGAATTGAGGTTGTGAGAGTGAAGAGCATCACGTTCCTCGGAGTGACAATTACTGAAAACTTGCCCTGGACTTCCCACATAGATGGGACAATCAAGAAGGCACAACAACGCCTCTTCTCCCTCAGGCAGTCAAGGAAATTTGGCATGTCCATAAGGTCCCTCACCAACTTCTACAGATGCAACAATGAAAGCATACTGTCTGGGTGTGTCATGGCGTAGTGTGGCAACTGCCCTACCCAGGACAGTAAGAAGCTACGAAGGGTGTTGTACACAGCCCAGTCAATCACGGAAGCCAACCTTCCATCCATAGTTTCCATTGTTGCCAACATTATCAAAGACCCATCACACTCTGGTAATGATCTCCAATAACCTCTCCGTTAGGCAGAAGATACAGAAGATAGACAAACAGAAGGCTGGAAGAATACGGCAAGCCAGGCAGCATCTGGAGGAAAGGAGAAGTCAACGTTTTGTTTATTACCCTTCTTCAAGCCCACAAGAAAGTTCAGCAGCAGCTTCAACCCGGCCATTATCGACTGATGAATGGACTCTCTAGCCTCAAATAACGCTGATCTTGCTAAGGTTGATCTCGCCTACTGATCACCCTGTGCAATGTAACCTGGATGCCTTTGTCTAAGTCTTTTTGATCTGTACAATCTTTGCTTACTATGGTCTGCCTGTACTGCTCATAAAAAGAGGCTTATCGCTCTATATCAGTGGGCGTGACAACAAATCAATCAATCAATCAATAAATGCCAGTCAGTCAACAATGCCAACATCCCATGAATGAATGAGTATAAACAATATACACATGCTGGTCAGATGGACTGAATTTAATTATTGGCAGGAAATTAGTGTTGAAAAATGGGAGTGTGTTGATGGAGTTCCGGGTTGAGAACCAGGCATCTAGAAAATCGCGTGTGTGGGAAACCTATGTCATCCTATAGAGCACCATCCGCGAGCAGCACTACTTCTTAATTATTGCCTCAGGAAACAAGTACTACCGCAAAGCGTAAAATACAAACCGTTTCTCAACAATCCACACGCAAGAAGAACAGCTGAACATTACAGCCGCAGAATGCTATGGGTAATGACTAACGATGACCACAACCGCCTTCGCAAATATGAGTGGGAAATTGCGTGCCAAAGGCCTTTATACTCACATTCGACCAGACAAAAATGAACCGCAACACTGGAACAAGTCATCAGCATAAACCAGCCGAAGACCAAGATAAAGACTGGCCTACGGGAAAAACTAACCAAACTCACCCGCTGCAATGACACAAACAGAGAAGGCCCTGGATAAGAAACCAATCTGACCGGCTACTCACGGGTGCTGAAAAAGCCATCTTGACGCGCGGACTAAATTACAATCACAGAAATGCAAGTAAAACTGACTTCCTAGCCGCACTAGAATCCACTCTAAAAAAATATAGGCTCACATACAAAACCCAACAAACTATCAGGCAGATTGTAGTCCCAACACTGAGACAAAGAGTGAAGGTAACACCCTGAACACACTGGAGAGGAAGGCCCTAGAAGGACTCAGAAAAGACAAAAGCATTGTGATCTTACCCGCAGACAAGGGGCGCATGACCGTTATTTTAAACAAAGTGAAATACGTCTAAAAAGCACAAAACATTACGAGCAGATGACGGCACTAACCAATAGATGGTAACAGACACCACGCCACAACGAGTGGACTTTGGAGAATTGGAAAATGAAACTTGAGAAGTGGTAATGGGAAACAAAGAAATAACAGGGAATTGAATAGGTGATTTGCATCAGCTTTCACAGTGGATTACACCAACAACAGATCAGAACGTCAAAGGAGTAACGGCAGAGGAGAGTTAATGGCCATCAATAAGGAAATGTTGGTGGAGAAGCTGAATCACTGCTCAGAGTTCTGAAAGACATAGCTGAAGATATTGCGATCTTTCAGGAATCGGCAGAGACCAGAAGAGTCCCAGAGGTCTGGAATGTGGCTAATATAACATCCCACTTTTAGAAGAGTGCCAGAAGACGATTAGCCTGACCTCGTCATTGTTATAATTTTGGAATGGATTATTTGGGATAGGATTATTCAGTACTTGCAAGTGCATGGTAAAATAGGCCGGAATCAGCACACTTTGTCAGGTGGACATCAAGCCTGATAAATCTGTTAGAATTCTTTCAGGATGTAACCAGCAAGTTTGACAAAAGAGAGCTTGCGGTCGTGATGCGTTTAAGATTTCCCGAAGGCCTTTGACAAGGTGCCACACATGGAACTACTGAATCCGATAAGAGCTCATGGTAAAGGGTTCTTTGTTCAGGATGTCCTAGTAGATGAGGCTTGGGCCGAAGACACTGCCTCGAGAGAGGGGACCCGTTCAGGAGGAGTTTCGCCAGACAAAGTGTGCTAAATCTGTTGAAGTCATTGCCACAGAAGTTTGTGGAGGTCACGAATTAGTCACGATTCATGATTAGTAAGGGGACTAAGGGCTACTGTGAATGGCCGGAAAATCGTGTTGAGAAACTCATTAGCCTTGATTGGTTGGC
Source organism: Rhincodon typus (assembly GCF_021869965.1). NCBI lineage: Eukaryota > Metazoa > Chordata > Chondrichthyes > Orectolobiformes > Rhincodontidae > Rhincodon > Rhincodon typus. The sequence continues at coordinate 2,643,500 of NC_063366.1, forward strand.
GGAGCAGACGAAATGGGCGGAATTGCCAAATTTAACTTCAATACATTGTCGCCGTTTCCGTCAGATTTTCACCTCCACCGTCAGCTTCAAATAAACAGCCTGGAAAAGCAACCTGGAATTCTAGATTTTAAAAACAGTAAATTTGACCGGTGGGCATGTGTAACAGAAAGTGAAACCACGTAAGAACCACGTCAGCATTAACTCTTTTAATATGTCCAGGATCATTCCCATTGGGGCACTCCCAGCTATCCATTTTTACTTTGCATACATGCCTGGCACTTTTTCAATTCCTTTCAAATTGACGAGCATGAAGGAGAAAATGGTTTAGTTTAACGAATTAATCGTAATCGTCGGCCATTGTAGCCATCTGTTCACTAATTGGTCTTCAACGCCTGTTCTTATTACAGAAAGTGAGTTTTTAAACTTTTCTGAGAAAATAATATCGCCAATGGATTCCTACATGGTTTCACTTTCTGTTGCACATGTCCACCGGTCAAATTTACTGTTTTTAACATCTCGAATTCCAGGTTGCTTTTCCAGGCTGTTTATTTGAATTCTGGAACCATTGGCAATATGCCTCAGACATTAACTCGTGTGCTGCTAATGTCACTTAGTCTACGGTCTTTTAAAAACAAAAAAAAAGTTCTCCGATAATGATTGGTAAATGTATTGCATTTTACCTATTAATTAATTCAGCATGACCAATGTCCCGTCCGTATTTTGCAATTAATTATTCCAGTCATTTTTTCTAATGACGTAAGGAATGCCTCCAAATATTTTCCCTTCAATTTTTCTGTCTGCAATTTTAATCCTTTTTTACTGGACCTGAAGTTATGGTTCAGATTGTCCCGTCCAGGTCTACAACAATACCTGACGTTTCCTGCTTCAACTATACTATTTTAATGTAGTGTTCATATCGTCCCTTCGGTTTTGTTTTTTCGCCCATTGGCTTCCTAACTGTTTCAGAGATAGTAGGAACTGCAGATGCTGGAGAATCTGAGATAACAAGGTGTAGTGCCGGATGAACACAGCAGGCCATTTCTGAAGAAGGGTCTAGGCCCGAAACGTCAGCCTTCTGGCTCCTCTGATGCTGCTTGGCCTGCTGTGTTCATTCAGCTCTACACC
>NC_063366.1:2645024-2766631 GCF_021869965.1 Rhincodon typus
CATCCGGCCCTACACCTTGTTATCTCTGTCTTCCTAACCTTTCCTTTTGTAGTTGTAAGTCCACTTTTCTCATTTCCACTTCCTGTATTTTCCCTTTCTCTGAATTCCGTTGTTATTTCGTTATTTTACTCGCCATTTTCCGCGTCCTTATCTATTCCTTCCTTATCATTTTGGAGTTCCGACTTTGTTGGTCTCATTCTCCATATAGACCAGTCACTTTGTTCATAAGTGAATATCAATTCATTCTGCCATATTATCACATGGAGTTCTTGACCTCCTCTGTTTTATGTCCAAGCCTGGATGCTATTCCAGCACTTCAATTATTTCTGCCTTTTTCCGTGTGTCGGGCAGTGATGCTTGCGACAAATGTCACTCAACCTGGATTTTGAACGTTTCTTTGTTTCTGCAATGGATAAGCGTATCACTTGCAGGAAATTCTTTACCGTTTCCAGTGCCACGCTTATGCACGAAACAGAACCTTTCATGTTGCTTCACTTGTTCTATTTACTTATACACCACCAAAGATCTTGTTGCCTGCATCTCATCCAGAATCCCAAAACATTGTCATAACTCACTGTGGTAACATGCTGGGAATCAAACTCAGTGATTGCTACCGTTGCCTCACAGTGCCAGGGGCCTGGGTTCTATTCCAGCCCGAGGTGACTGTCTGTGTGGAGTTTGTGTATTCTCCACGTGTCTGCTGTGTTTCCGTCGGGTGCTTCAGTTTTCTTCCATAGTGCAGTGATGTGCAGATTGGTGGACTGGCTGCGCTCAATTGCACCGTATTGTCTAGGAATGCACACGTTACGTAGATTAGACATGGTAACTGCACGATTATGGGGTAGAATGGGATCTGTCTCTCGGTGGGATACACTTTGGAGGGTCAGTGCAAACCCGACGGGCCGAGTGTCCTTTTTCTGCAATGTAGGAATTCAGTGTGTAGTCTACTTTAATATATTCATATTTTCTATATGATTTTATATATTGTAGGATGTGAACATCGCTAGCTGCCGAGCATTTATTGCACTCCCAAGTTGCCCGTGAGAAGGTGGTACTCAGCTGCCTTCTTGAGCCTCTACAGTCCATGCGCTATAGGTAAATCCAGAATATCGTGGGAATGGAACTTCAGGATTTTGACCAAGCGACAGTGAAGATAAAGCAACATATTCCAAGTCAGAATGGTGAGTGACTTGGAGGGGATCTTGCAGGTGATTGTTTTCCCAAGCATCTGCTGCTCTTGTCCATCTAGACGAAAGTACTCGTGGGTTTGGAAGCTGCTGCTGAAGGATCTTTGATGAAATTCTGTTGTGTATCTTATAGGTAGCAAATACTGCTGATGATGAGCGTCATTGAGAGACAGAATGAATGATGGTGCCAATCAAGCAGGCTGCTTTGTCCAGGATGGTGCCAGGCTTTTTGAGTGTTGTTAAAAGCTGCAACCATCCAGGCAAGTGGGGAGTATTCCATCACACTCCTGACTGGTGCCTTGTAGATTGTGGACAGGGTTTGGGAAGTTAGGAGATGAGTCATTTGCTACCTTATTGCTAACCTCTGACCTGCCCTTGTGGCCCTTTCATTTACGTGGTGTTTCTGCTCAATGATAACTCCCACGATGTTGATGCCGGAGGATTCAGTGATGGTAACTCCTTTAAATGACAAATGGTCAGTGTTTCGATTGTCTCTTGTTGGAGATAGACATTGCTGTGCATTTATTGTCCAGATCTTGTTCCATTTGAACGTGGACTGCTTTGGCAGCTGAGGAGTTAGAATGGTGCTGAACAATGTGCAACAATTGTTGAACATCCCCACTTCTGCCCTTATGATGAAGGGAGTCTCATTGACGAAGCAGCTGAGAATTGTTTGGACTATGCTGAGGGTCTCCGGCAGGAGATGCCCTGCAGCTGAGATAATTGACATCCATCAATCAGAATTATCATCCATCAACCAGATACGACTCTAACCAGAGATTTCGCCCCCAGTACTTCTCGATTTCAGTTTTCTGAGGGATCCTTGATGGCACATTCAGTCGAATACAGCTTGGATATCAAGGATTTCCATTGTCACCTTGTCTCATGTGTTCAACGATTTTGTTTATGATTGAACGAAGATTGCAACGACGTCAGGAGCTGAGTGGACATGGCAAAACACAAATTGAGCGTCTGGGAGAAGGTGCTGCTTGAAAGTAATGTTGAAGTCACCTTTCATCACTTTAGAGCTGATTGCTAAGAGTCTCATCGCACAAGAATGGTTTGGTTCGCATTTTTCCTGCTTTTATTTTTTATGTCGGATATTGCGTGAAAGTTTTCCCCACTGTGATTGATTCCAATGTTGCCAATGTATTTAAAGCGCTTGGCAAGGCACACAGCACGTTCTGGAGAATCTGTCTTCAGTATATGGCCGGACATACATCAGGGTCCATTGTCCTTGTAGTATCCAATGCCACTAACCGTTTCTGATATCACGTGGACTGAATTGAATTAGATGAAGACTGGCGTTTGTGATACTAGGCATCACTGGCAGAGGCCAAAATTGTCAACAACTTATCACTTCTGGCAGAATATTGCTGCGTATGCTTCAATGCTATCTTTTGCATTAACGTGTTCTGCCCTTCCATCATTGGGGATGTTTGTGGAGCCTAGTCATCCGGCAGTTGTATAATTGAGTTGTACAATTACCCACCACCATTCACTATTGGATATGAAGGACTGTACAGAGACGACCTAATCTGTTGATTGTGCAATTACTTACCTCTGTCTTTCACTAGCTGCTTATGCTGCCTGTGCAAGCATCAATAGATTGGAACTTCATTTTTATTTATGCCTGGTGCTAATCCTGACATGGCTGCTTCATTCTCTATTGAATCAGGATTGGTTCTCTGGTTTGATGTTAATGGTTAAATGGGGAGTATGGTGGGCCACGAGTCTGCAGATTTTAATGAAATACAGACTGCTGTTGGTGGCCACGTTTTCGAGATTTGTCGCTTGGGTTGAAGATGAGGTTGTACACATGCTCGCTGAGCCGGTGGGTTTGTTTGCAAACTTTTCCATTCCCTGCTAGGTAAAATCATCAGTAGGCCTCCGGTGAAGCACTTGGTGGCCCGCAGGGTTTCTTAGATGCCTATTCTTAGCTCTGTTCAAAATCTGTCCAATTTTGTGGGGTGACAGTGCCACACAACAGAATGAAGAGTGTTCACAATGTGAAGGCAGAACATTATCTCTACAAGAATTGTGTGGTGATCACTTCTGATTCCCTGGTCCCCAACACCTCATCTTTACCACGGGCGTCCAGTCTCTGCACACTTGCATTCCCCATGCAGATGGCCTGAAGGCACTCCGCTTCTTCCTGTCCCACAGGCCCGACCAGTCCCCGTCCACTGACACCCTCATCCGCTTAGCTGAACTCGTCCTCACCCTTAACAACTTCTCATTCAATTCCTCCCACTTCCTACAGACAAAGGGGGTGGCCATGCGTACTCGCATGGGCCCAAGCTATGCCTGCCTCTTTGTAGGATACATGGAACAATCCCTCTTCCAAAGCTACACTGGCTCGATCCCTCACCTCTTCCTCTGTTACATCGATGACTGTATTGGCGCCGCCTCGTGCTCCCACGAGGAGCTCGAACAGTTCATGCACTTCATTAACACCTTCCACCCCAACCATAAGTTCACTTGGACCATCTATGATACCTCTCTCTCCTTCCTGGACCTCTCTGTCTCCATCTCTGGCATCCACCTGGAAACCGATATCCATTTCAAGCCTACCGACTCCCACAGCTACCTAGAATATACATCCTCTCACTCACCTTCCTGCAAAAAGGCCATCCCCTATTCCCAATTCCTTCGCCTCCGCCGCATCTGCTCCCGAGATGAGGCATTCCACTCCCGGACATCCCAGATGTCCTCGTTTTTCAAGGACCGCAACTTCCCGTCCACAGTGGTCAAAAACGCCCTCGACCGTGTCTCTCGCACTTCCCGCAACTCATCCCTCACACCCCCTATCCGCAATAACAACCAAAACAAAATCGCCCTCATTCTCACGTACCACCCCACCAACCTCCGAATCCAACGCATCATCCTCCGACACTTCCGCCATCTGCAATCTGACCCCACTTACAAAGACATTTTTCCCTCCCCACCCTTATCTGCTTTCCGAAGGGACCACTCTGAAGAAGGTTCTCGACCCGAAACGTCAGCTTTCCTGCTCCTCTGATGCTGCTTAGCCTGCTGTGTTCATCCAGCTCTAGACCTTGTCACCTCTAGTGATCGTTCTTGTTGATTCTGTCAAAAACAGGGAATCGGCAGTCGATTGGTCGGGATGATGTCTGGTATTCTTTTACATCTTGCTGTTTCTTGCTCCACCTGTCATAGACCCAGTCTCATATCTCAGTGCTTTAAGACCCAAACTGCTCGATCAGTACTGCTGCTATAGAGCAGTCTTGATGGCAGACACTGAAGTCCCCCACGGAGAGTTAATTTTACCGTTGCAATCCTCTGTGCTTCCGGAAAGTGGTGTTCAACATGGAGGAATAATGATTCGTCAGCTGTGGAGGAAAATATGTGCTAGTCAGCAGGTGGCTTCCTTGTCCATGATTAACTTCAAGTCATGAAAATTCATGGAATTTGGAGTCAATATTGAGGACTCCAAGTCCAACTCTTTCCCGACTGCTTACAACTATGCCACCACCTTTGTTGAGTCAGTTCTGCCAGTGTGGATAGACCATATCAAGGGGTTGTGATCATGAGTATGTAACATTGTCTGTAATGTATGCTTCCGTGAGTATAACTATGTCAGCATGTTGCTTGACTAATGTGTGAAACAGCTCTCCCAATTCTGACAAATGTTTAGAAGGATGATTTGAAACTGGGCTGTTTCTTCCGTTGTCTTTTTCGGCGCCTAAGTTGATGCCAATTTGACAATGGTCTTTAGTTAAAAGGGAATAAGAGCATAAAAATTCAGAGACTTATATTACAATCAGTTCCATTATAAAGTATGCGATGTATTCACGTGATTAGAGAACGTCAACATGAATTTAGGAAAGGCAAATTCGTGGTGACTAATATGCTGGAGGTTTACTTTTGAGGAAGTAACTAGTCGAATACTATTGCCGTCTCAGTGGATGTTTTTAGCCTAGTATGTCAGATCCCAAAATGGAATCCCTAAGGATACATTGTTTTTTTTAAAAAACAGTTTCTAAAATATAATTGCATGAGACTGTAGATTTGATTTTAACAGTAAAACAGGTGTTTATTACATAAAATGAATAAATATGAAATGAAATAAAGCAGTCTATCTACACAAACCACAACCAGAAAACAATTCAAACCACACAGTAAAGCAAAGTCCATGAATTCTCTGGCACCTATGATGATAGTTAAAATCCAGAGAAATATCTCCTCTTTATGAAATCTGTCGAATTGAATTAATTGTTTTTTCTCAGTTTCAGCCCTTTCGACATATGGAACTCAGATTTTAGACTTTCTCACTGTTCAATAACAAATGCAAGTTTCAACTCAAAAATTCCTGGTCTGAAGGTTTTCACATCTTGCACTCTTCAATTGAAGCAATTTATTTTCTCAGCTGCAACAAAACAATTTTCTTTTTCTACACGACAGAGATAGCTGTATGTGATATCAGTGATGTCTCCTACGAAATATATTCAAAGATTTTCAACTACTCTTTTTTTTTTTAACAAAATTGTTCATCCTTGATTCCAGTAAGCTTCGTGTTTCTCTTTGCAACCTTAAACACCCCAAAATAAATTAAGTTCCATTCACAATCCGGGAGACACATGCCAGTTTTAAAGTCATATCCTACATATAAATTAAATAGATAGGGAGAGCAGTAATATGGTGTCATTGGATCAGATTATGAGAATTTGATGAAGTCTCTACAACAAGAGTTTAGGGTGCAATATTGCAACACATATGTTTGAGGGAATATAATACAATTGATTTAACGTTGGTTAGCAGACGAAAAACAGAATAAGGATACGTAGGCTTTTTGGAAGAGAAGGTGGTTAGTAATGGGATTTCAGAGAACCACGTCATAGAGGGTAGAGGCTTCCAACACAGAAACAGACCCTTCTGTCCAACCAATCCATGCTGAACGTAATCACAAACTAAAATAGAATTATGATCGCTCCACCTAAATGCTCCCCCACTTTTACTTCAGTCACCTGCCATAAGGGCCGAACAGAAGGTTTGTTTTTTTTTCCTTCTCGAGTAGGAGCATCCACATATTGATAAAGAAATTATTCTTGAACACATTTGACAAATTCTTCATCATCCACATATTTAACATTATGGTAGCCCCAGTCAATATTTGGAAAATTTTACAAAAAACTATTACAGCCTTGTTATGCTTACATATATCTGAGATCTCCTTAAATATGTGTTTTGCTATTTCCCTTTTACCGTTGGAGGGGGGCTATAGTACAATTCCATCAAAGTGATATTTCCTTTCTTCTCTCTAATTTCCATCCATATATTTTCACTGGACGATCTTTTCCAGAAATGTCTTCCAATGTTACATCAGTAATGTGTTCCTTAATCAAAAACGCCCCACCCCACCCCAACCTGCGTCCTTCCCAATTCTTCCTGTAACATCTGAAATCTGGAACGTTGAGCTGCCAGTCTTGACGGTCTCTCAACCAAGTATTTGAGTTCCATTTTTTAAACGTGGCCCAGATATTCACTTTCCCAGATAACCACTGGAACAGAGCTGACTGGGTTTGCATGTCAGAAGCGAGCTGAATTCCAGAGCAGTAGACACTCTTGGAACTGTCCTGAAAGTTTAAGACTTTAATAGGCATTTTCCCTGGTCAGCAACTTCAGAAATAATCACTTAAAGTTCGAGAATTCAAATGGTGATTAATCAGTTAAAATAACCGTCCTGGAAAAATATACATGTCTGGAATAAAACAACTCAAACTCTCAATCAAACTGTTATACTAACATCGTACCTTGCCATTTTCCAAGCGACAACACCTCCATTGTCCACTTATGCAACTTTCACCCCTCGTGATCAGTACCCCAAATATATCACCTCCCCAACAACCCCGCCCAACACAATTCCATTTTCTACTGGGCCGTGTAACACCACCAGAGCCCCTTGGAACCGAACACCCCACCCCGCCACCAGAGGCAAGACACACTTGTCCAGAAACAAAAGAAACCCGTCCCAACTGCTCTCTGCACCATCACAACACCCACCTTCGCCTGCTGCCAGTCCCGACAACTGCCGTCATTGAAAACCCTGAACCTCCTCACTCCTCATTAAATTTGATACTTATCTTCCACATCAGACGACACTCACCTCACCCCGACCTCTAACCTACTCTAAGCACTCCACCACTTACCGGGAACACTGTACACCTGACACCTTGCTTCCCTGGCATGCTGGCATTCTAGCTACCTTGCAATTAACCACTTGAGACACTAACCACCTGGCACCCGAGCTACCTGGCTCCCTTACTCCTCAGCCAACTGCAACACCAACTGCATACTAAACTATGTACTTACCTTTCACGGGAGCTGCAATGGTAACTGATTGTAGTGGAGATCTAAATCGCAGAACACTGGAAAAGGAGATGCAGTTTCATATTCTCCAATTCTCCTGTTGGATGAGAGAAGTCATAAATTTCTGCGGAACAGGCCATTTACCCCCTGGAGTCCACAACAACCCTCTGAAGAGTATCCCACCCCCCCCCCCAACGCTGTATGTCCCGTAGCTAATCCATCTAGCCTGCACATCCCTGAACACTATTGGCAATTAAGCATGGTCAATCCATCTAACATGCATATATTTGGACTGTGGGAGCAAATTCATGCAAAAACGGGGAGAAAACACAAATTCCGCGCAGAAACTCGCCAGAGACTGGAATCAAACCCAGGTCCCTGATGCTATGGGACAGCAGTACTTACCATTCAATCACCATGCTGGGCCGCTACGGGGCTCTACATATTATTTGCATTTAAGAAAGAAACCGGATTAATATTACCGGTCGAATATGCAGAATTCCAGTTCTATTGGGAAAATACAAAATGGGATAGCAACCTGAACTTGATCGCCACTCATCAGAATAGCGGGCCCAGGAATACTCCCGGTACTCTGATGGTCAGAGAGTCATTGCAGCAATGCAGAGTCGCGTTTTCAATGGGAACCATGCAGAATAAAAGACAAGGGCAACACTCGGCAAATGCGGGATTCAATCAGCAACATTCTGCATTTGAACCTTTGCAAGTTGAAGAATTCAGGCGGTTCTGACACCACCTGCTGGTTGTGCAGTTGGTCATTTACATCAAACAATGCAGTATCTGCGCCCATAAAAACACGACATGATTTTAACTCTGCTGACCACCTAACACAATGAGGGAGCGGTTGAATTTCAGGTATTCTGCACCCTTCTGAATTAAGCTGAATCAGAATTCTGAAATTTCTGAGAGAGTCTGTTAAAGTCAGAGAATCGGAATGAAATCACTCACTTAAAATTCATAGGTAATTAGAAAATGTTAAGAGGATTAACAACACATCTAAAGTGTGGGCGCCATTTAAGAGACGCCCTAACGCAGCATTGACTCACATCCCTTAAAATTCTCGACAATGCCTGGACTACTATAACCTCCAGCAACCAGATCCCTTCCACTCCACACGACCCGAGCCCGCCTCCGAAACCCTGACGCAACCCTGTGAGACGCGACACCCACAGTGATGATGCAGTTACAGCCTGGTTTTCAGTACTATATCAGGTAGAAATATGGTCAAACGTTATTCTAATCTTTGGGCTATTAAATTGAAAACACTTGTACGCTTGGAGACAGCAATAACTGCAGATGCTGGAAGTCAGAGTCGATACAGTGTAAAGCTGAAGGAACACAACAAGCCAGGCAGCACTGGACGAGCAGGAACGTCGACGTTTCCGGTCGGTACTCTTCATCAGGACTGAATCGATTTTCCTCCTCCGCTGATGCTGCCTCACCCGTTGTGATCCTCAAGCTCCACACTGTATCGACTTTTACGCTGTATTTGGGTTTCATGAGTGAAATACGAGCATTATAATGAAGACAAAAATAAAGAAATCCGAACGCTGGAAATCAGAAGAATAAAGAGAGACTGCTGAAAAGAAATCAGGATGTCTGGTAGCATCTGTAGAGAGAAAGCAGAGTTGATGCTCTGCGTCCAGTGACCCTTTCTCTGAACTGTTCTGAAGAAGGGTCAGTGGGCCATAAGCGTTAACTCAGCTTTCTCTCCACAGATGCTGTCAGACCTGCTGAGATTTTTTGCAGCAATTCCCATTTGCATTACAGTTAACGGAGTTGGCTGCTTGTCCAAATGACTGAAATTTAAGTCAGAGCTACAGCTGCTGTCTGATCATAGCAAAGAAATTGTGTCTCAAAGATAAGTAAATTTTCTCTTAAACTCCCCTGTCACAGTCAGGGAAACAGTTGTGTCCAGCTACAAAAGTCACCGTCGATTCTCAGACAGGTTGAGGATTCCTCCCACCTCATTCACCGTGTTACCACACTGTTATATAATTTGGACTTATTTGTTATCCATTTGTAGCAGCAGTTGGAAGCCCCGCTGTGTTCCCGCTCTGAGCTCAGACTCTTTTCTTTTCAATGCGCTTTATTTCACATCAATCCAAAACAGAAAATGCAATGTTTCCTGGCCTCTGAACCTGTTCAGTGACAGTTCCTGCACTGTCTTTTAAATGTTCTTTTAACACTTCTGCAAAGGCTACATTTTTTTTTTCGCTAAACAACGAACTGAGGATGTTGGAGATCTGAAGCAAGTATAGAAAAATCTGGCAAAACTCGGCAACTGCAGAAATAAAAATGGAGGTAACATTTCTGATCGAATGACCCTGCCTTTATTTATTAATAAGGGCAACCCTGAGCAAATGATCTCAATTCTCAGCTCTATATCAGGTGTCCTGTACCATCGGCCACAGTCTTTTCTCAAAAATACATAAAGTTTGGCTTGTTGTAAATACTTTTAGCTAGTAGTCCAGTTATTGCAGTAGTTCTCCTTGTTTCTGATAATGAATTCAGAATCACATTCGCTTTATTAATCACAGTATTACTCTGTTATTGATCTTGTCAACTCTCCTATACATTGTTTTGTTATTTCTGAACCATTCACGTTGCTGCTTCTCCCTCAATGCCAGAATTCCATATTCAATCATATGTTCCTAGTTCAACAACTGCAGCCCCCTGGTGTTTTCAATTTCGAATCATGATGCACTATTACAGTTCTCGGATTTCCTGCATATGCCAGTTCATGCAATGAGCTATACATTTGCATTCATGGTAAATTTATAACTTCACACCGAGGCTCCAATTGATGATATAATGCAGTGCCCTGTGAAAGGATGTAAGTTTGTGTAATTATTTTCTGTCAACAATGTTGTGAGATGTCCGATTCCATATTGTCAAGTTATATTGTGATGTCTCTATGTGCCTCTCTTATTAAAGTTTCAAACCGATATTATTTTAGAGAGAGGGTGCAGCGGGACCTGCATGTCGTTGTGCACCAGTCGCTGAAGGTAAGCATGGAGGTGTAGCAGGTGGTAAAGAAGGCAAATGGTATGTTGACCTTCATTACGAAAGGTTTTAAGCATAAGAGCAGGGATGTGTTGTTCCAGTTATGCAGAGACTTGGTGAGGCCATACTTAGAATATTGTGTGCAGTTTTGGTCACCTTTTCTGAGGAAGGATGCTCTTGTTCTAAAGGGATTGCAGCGAAGGTTTACCACGCTGATTCCGGGGATGGCGGGTCTGACATATGAGGAGAGATTGACTAAGTTGGGATTCTTCCCGCTAGAGTTCAGACAAATGAGGGGGGAATTTCATACAGACTTGAAAAATTCCAGAAAGACTGGACAGGGTAGATGTAGGAAGTATTTTCCCGAAGGTGGGTGCGTCCAAAGCCAGGGATCACGGTATGAGGATTCGGGACAGACGAATTAGGAAGGAAATGAGGAGACATTTCATAACCCAAAGAGTAATGAGCCCGTGGAACTCATTACCACAGGATCTGGTTGATGCCAAAATATTTTGGCAAAAGTCCGATTGCAAAGTTTGCACTGGAACGTTGTCCCAGCCTCATCGTCTTGAGATGGCAGCACCGATTTTCGGAGGGCAGTTTTGCATGTGTTATCTGGTTGCTTATCTGTTCACTAGATAGTTTTGATAAGTCTCGTAACCTGAAGCCGAAATGTGATTCTAAGTGACTAATGTAGGTTGAAGGAGTTCTGATCTGTGATGCACAATCATTACAAAAAAAAATACTGGAAGAAAAATAAGAAGCAACTAGGCATAGTACTTGGGGCAATGGGATCAAACGCTATGGAGTGAAAGCAGGATTATTCTCCTGAGTTAGAAAATCAGCCATGATCGTGAAGAATGGCAGAGTAGGCTAGAAGGGCCGAATGGCATCCTGCTCCAACATTCTATCTTTCTATGAAGGAGGACAGAATTGCAGGTGTCAGATTGTCACAGATGAGGCTGACGTATTTCGGCAATAGTGAAGTGGGTTTGGAGTGGGCTGGGAAAAAGGGATGTCGGTAGAGGTTTAAACGCGCACTGGCGCAACGATGCCTGTGTTTAAAGGTTTTAATTAAGGATTAGGTTGCACGACTTTGATCCAGAAATACTGAAGGATTGCTGACCCATTTCCAATCAGGATGATGAGTGGTTTCGAGAGCTCCTTGTAGGTTTCAATGTTCCAATACACCTGTTGACCTTGTCTTTCATGATGATAGCAGTCATATGTATGTAAGGTTCTGTCGAATTTCTGCAGTGCATCTTCTAAATGGCGCAGTCAATAGAGGTGAAGCTGGAAAAGCGCAGCAAGTCAGACAGCATCCGAGGAGCAGGAAAGTTAATGTTTTGGGGCAAAACCCTTCATCAGGATAACCCTTCTGAATAGTGCACACTGCTGTACTGAGCGTCAATGGTGGAAGGAATTAAAGTTTGTGGATTTGGTTCCAATCAAAATCGCTGTATGGTGCTAAGCTTCTAGAATATAATCGAGAGCGTGGCACATCGTCTTATATATTTGAGCTACGCAATTTGACAATGAAAACCGCGGGAAAACCTCACCACGGGAGAACTCCTTAAAGACACTTTCTTCTTATTAGATTTCTGACAGAAGAAGGAAGGGAAGAAAAGAATACCCAAAAGGAAGGAGTTCAGGAGCCTAGCCTGTGCCACAGTTCACATAGTGTGATGTTCCCCAGTTTATTTTAAACGGTGGCTGAACGCTGGAGAAGTTACCTGACTGAGGCATTCTAGGAAGCCGTTCATGTATAGTGTGCGAAACTCAATCTAGTGGTGCGAGGGGACAGAAATGGTGAGGAAGATTGACTTTCTCCTCAGCAAACTGCATGAGTGCAGGTCGATGTGTTGTCTGTCCTCTGGCAGGATTAAGGACCTCTGCTCTGGGCTTGAGTGGAAGTTATCGTAGGAGGGGAAGAGTCCTTTCATTGTTGTCCATAATGGCAGAACGAACGGTGGAAAGACAGAAAGTTTGCATAGTCAGTGTGAGACGCTAGGCCATAACTGAAGAAGTAGAATCTTAAACACAACACGGTTTCTATTCTAGAAGTGAGCCATAAGCCAATCTGTGTGACAAATAAGACAAGGAATCAGAATGTGTGGCTACAAGACTTGACCGGGAGCAATGGGCTCCGTTTCATATGGCGCTGGTGCCAGGACTGTGAGCGCCAGTGTAATACGCTGTGCAGCTATTTTTTTCCTTCTCCAGCCTCTAGAAATAACTGCTAGTCTGTGACTCTATGTTGACGACAGGAAACATTTTTATCGCTTCGTATCTGCTCCGCTTTGCTGCTCATCATTCAAATTTAGCCGTTTGGTCTTGTCTTTGTTATTCATATTTCACACAATCAAAGTGTCTTATCACTTTCATTCTCCGGACTTTCAGTCAACGACATTATCTTTCTTAGTCTGTTTTTGTTTTTTTTTACTTATTTGTAGCTCAGTATTTCGACTTTCATTGACTAATACAGCAAACTGACCAGTAATTTCCTGGCAGCTCCATTGGGTTAGACCACACTCTTCAGTTTCATTGGAAAGGGAGCAATAGCAGGTAATTAAAAGTTAAATATGTGAAGGCGCTTATTTTGACATATTTATTCATACTTATTACACTTTCACTTTGCATTAATGTTCCTTCAGTTGTGCAATTTAACAGTAGTCACATTTAGGGCTCATCGCCAGATCCAGTAATAAATTAAAGTTCGCATGAAAATTCAGCAAAACTGACTCAATTCTTATTAATCAGATGATTGGGCCTCGTTTCTGTTTATACCCTTTTATATCTAACGTGACAACTAATGTGATTGTGTGCCGAGGAATCACTGGTCTCTCCACATGTATCACTGGCTACCTGCTAGACAGGACATCTGATTCTTGTCATTTGTGTGTGTGTGTGTGTGTGTGTGTGTGTGTGTACTACATCCTGGTTCCTGCATCTACCGACATTTCCCCACCTGGTTAACAGTTGCTTTCATTTTTAATGCTTTGATTACCATTTACGACCAAAGGTTGAGGTTCAGATATTGCACCGAGAAAACGGTTGCTGTGGTTTTAGGAATTGTCTACCCGCTGTTCTATTTTGGAAAAATTCCCATTCATTTTGCATTCGAGTCAATCACTGCAATTGACAAAGTAGCTTGGTCCGACAATTTGAATTTAGAATATTACACTCTGGCTGCGTGCAAGATATAGTTGGATTAACTATTGTTCAACTTCATTTCTCCCAATATTCCTGTGTGATGTATTTTAAAGATCTGCAGAAGGTTGAGATGAAACAAAGAATGATATCGATCTGAATGACACAGAGGTCGAGAAGTGAAGGAAATTCATCATCTTGCTCGTCTCTGTAAACTTCCCACTGTTATGGGTGATTTTTGTGATATTCTTCTTGTTAACTCACATTATAAACAAATGTTATTCAAGAGCTGGAATGACCTAATGCTGATCGTAGACTATACCAGCTTCACGGTCTTGCTTTTGAGCTTTTGCACAAATGCATTTATTTGTGCGGTGACCGAGATCAAATTCAGAGAGGTGCTGCAGAATAGGATAAACATCTACTCAGAATAATATTTAAATTGTTCAAACCCTGTAAATAATGTGGAACTTCTCAGTATTTAATCATTACTGAATCATATATCCGGTCTGCATTCTCTGTGCGTCCTGAACAACCTGAATAGACTGGATCATACCCCATTCTCCTCCAACTATAAACATCGATAACAGTGGATAAATCCTGTATTTTCCTATCCCTGACCAGGGTTCGGGGATAATGTGAGCAAAATGGATAACTTGTTATAGACTAAATTAAGACAAACTCGTGGACACATAGCGATATAAGAATGAACAGACAGGCTTCACCTGATGTTGGAATAAATGGTTCATCTGGACATTTTGGCGAACACCCAGCGAATAGAAAGCAATAATTCTTCATTCTTCAACACATTACTCAAATCAACCAAAAAATGTTATTTGGTAGCACAGAGGTTGAGTGTTGGTAAAAAAAAAAGACACATTCTATTGAAGCTTTTGCTTCCACTCGTCAGGGCAATTCATATTAACATAAATTAAAGGGGAAATCCGACATTTAAGTAACAAAATCTGACTGGTTTGGCAAATGAGCTTTTCTGACTGCATGACTGTACTTACTACTCCTCAAAACAATATAACAATCACGTTTTGTTTATATTTTAAATTGAGAAGGTTGACTTTCACTGTATCAATGCCAACGTGCCTTATTTCAAATTGAATAAAGCTGTTTATTAATTGTCAACCATTGCTAATGGGTGCATTTCATATGCCAATATCGGTACCAATCTGAATCCACTTCAAAACTAATCAGCACCCTCTTCTCAGGTAGCATAACTGTTTATATGCCTTCACATTTTATTCTCAGTCTCTACCACTTGAAGAAAAAAACAACGTTCCCATCTCATGGAGCATATCTTTATCACTTTTTATTCTTGCAATATGCCATATTTATACCCTTTTCTCCACGTTCATTCAATATTTTTAAGATTCTGTATCTTCTAACGTGAATCAGACAGTAAGATCATCAATTTTTTTTTACAATGGAGGCAAAGTTCAATGTCTGAAGTTGGAATTCAATGTTGAGTCCAGAAGGTTGTAAAGTGCCTGAGCAGAAAATGGACGCTGCTTCTCCAGCTGGTGTTGGCGTCACTGGAACACTGAGACAGACTTGAGACAGAAATGCGATAATAAAAATTAAAAACAATTGAAATGTCAGGATCATTCTTACAGATTAAGCGTTGGCGTTCTTGAAAACGAAGTCTCAGTATGTGCTTGGTCCCTTCAGAGACAGCTGCACATACAGTTAACTAGATGGAAAGAGGTACAAGTAAATCACTGCTTCACTTAAAAGACGTATAAGAGGCTTTGAAAATTGAGGGAAAAAGCGGTAAAACAGACATACAGAATTGGCGGAAGCAGAGGAAAGTAACACTGTGGGGACTGGTGTAGAGGAATGAAGTGCTCTGACTGATAGAGGAGTGGGTCAACATGTGACAGAAGGTAACGGTCCCTTCAGGACACCAACTAGGGAAATGTGTCTGGTGATGAGATGAAACTGGGATTGGCCGAAGCAGGGACCTGTGGTGGGAAATTGAAGTAAAAGAAAACCTATCATGATTCTCAGGGAAGGGGGCAGAAATCAGGGAAATAGGTCAGTGAAGCCTGAGCGCCCTGTCAACAACAACGGGTAATAGTAGATAGTCTATTCCTAAAATGGAGACAGAATAATCACGAAAGGAAAGGAAAGGAAAGATTCTGATGTGGATCAATTAAAGCTGAGACAAGTGTGGAAATTGGAAGCAAAACAGATGACTTTTCCCACTCTAGATGAAAATTGGGAATGGTACAGATACAGTTATTGCTGTCCCAGAGAAGGAATTATGGGTGAAGGTCTGAGCACTGGATCAATGAATATTCCACATTGCCCACCCAAAGGCAGGTGCACATTCAGATATCCATGGTCACATTGTTTCCTTGGTTTAATGACAAAACAATCTCAGACAGGCAAAGGAGGGCGGTAGTGCATACAGACTATGTCACTCTCCTTTCAACGAAGAAGCATAGAGACCTCAGACAGTCTGAACGTTCAAACCTCATATAGTTGGACATAAGTAAAGATTAAAACCAAAATGAATGCATTGGTATTCTCGACTAATTGGTCTTTCACAAAATATCATTAGAAAGCACCTTCTCAACTTATCATCTTGAACATCTACAATGACAAGTGCAGCAGGTACGAGAGAACACCAACAACTATAAGTTCCCCTCCAAAACACTCACCATTCTGACTTGGAAATATATTGCCAATCCTTCATTGTCCATGGCTCAAAATCCTGGAACTGCATCCCGAAGGACATTATGGGTCAACTCATAGCTTGAGGACTACCACAGTTCAAGATGGCAGCTGACTACCACGATCTCAAGAGCACCTAGCGATGGGAAATAAGTGCTGGCCAGGCAGCGATGCCTACATACCATGAATAAATAATAATAATAAATTGTGAATCTACTTTATGAATAGCCTTACGTTATTCTTTGGTTTAAAGGATTGAAGCAAGTGGGACAATTGCCAGTGAATGGGATTGATTCCAAATCAGTACCTATCCAAACATTGTTCTCGCAGCTGAATCCATATCATTCGAGTTGACACTGTATCAGACAATCAGGCTTTCCCATCATTGCTCAGGCTCTGTTGTCCCTGATTCCACTTCTACGGACTTAGCCTCTTGAGAGCATAGTCTTTCAAAATTATCCTCAAGACCTCGATCTCCGATGCTGTAAATCTGATGCTCTACAATTTATTCGAAAAATGTCAAGCACTCATTTGATCCACGAAATACAAATATTGGGAAAGGTGTCTCCATCTTGCTCCAGCAGTGAGAAGCAGCTTTAGGGAATGTTGCAGGAATGAAACAGGGATAGGGATAAATAGGGTCATCATAAGTACTTTCAACCAATTAAAGGAAAAAAGTTACATTTTACAGAATAGGACAGAGGTTATGGAAAGGGTCGGGAATCTACCTTCGGGAAATCAGTCAAGTGGACAACTATGAGAAAACGGACGGTCAACGCAGGACTGAAGTGGTTGAATTTAAATGCACACAATATATTAGACAAGGTAAATGAGATTTTAGTGCAGATTTAAATTGGTGGAAACGATGTTTTGGACATCACAGAGACGTGGCTGCAAGGGGATCGGGGCTGGGAACGAAATATCCAAGTATATGCGTCCTGCAGAAAGGATGATAGCAAGAGGGATGGGTCGCCTTCCTAAGAAGAAATAAAATTTAATTGATAGCAAGAAGCTACATAAGGTCAGAAGACATTGAATCTGCATGGGTTTAGTTACGGAACACCAAACGGAAAAAATATCCTGATGGGAGTTATGTACAGTCCTGCTATCAGTCGTCAGGACATAGGACAGAAAATAAATCAGGAGTTAGAAAAGACATGGAAGAAAGGCAATGTTACAATAATCATGGGGCTCTTCAATGTGCAGGTGGACTGCGAAATTCAGTTCAGTCGCTTATCTCAAGAAAAAGAATTTGAGGAATGTCTGTGAGATTTTATTTTGGGACTGTTTACGGTAGAGCGCACCAGGGAACAACAATTCTGGATTTCGTGATATGTAACGACGCACATTGATCAGGGAGTTTAAGGTGAACTAATTTCTGTGTGAAAGTGGTCATAATTTGATAGAATTCGCGCTGCAGTTTGAGAAAAAGATATAACCAGAAGTAATGGTATTTTAATTGAATAAAGGCAACTACAAAGACATGATGTGAAGCTGGTAAGTTTTGGTAGGAAGGTGAGCACAGCAATGAAGACCACAGAGCAGTAATGATAAGATTTTCTGTGGTTAATTTGGGGGCGACAGCTCAAGGTAAAAGAAACATGCTGAAGAAACGGCAAGGCAATGATGGCTGACAAGGGAATTCAGGGACTCGTTGAAATCAAAACAACACCATTCAATGTGATGAGGATTAGTCTGACGCCACAGGATGAGAAGCCTTTAAATAAACAGTGGAGTACAACTGAAAAAGGATTAAAGGGGGAACAGATGAAATATAATCATAAGCTAGTTAACATTATTTGTATTGCCTGTGTGAATACACATAACCAAATACTCTACAGGCAGCAACAGGGTTTATTTCTGAAGCCAATCCTACAATAATCAATTTTTGTAATTAAAATTGTCCCCACTCCATTTGCAGATCAGGTTCAACTGAGTTGTCTCACTGTCCCTTAATGATTCCCGCCTAATTGTCAAATTGGAAAGTGACTTCGTGTACGAAAAGAAACGTTGTCTGAGCAAACGTTCTCAAATATATATGAAAATATAATGCGTAAAATTTAAAACTTAAGCATAAAATTCTCTAGTCATAGAGTTGAAAATGCCCAGACTCATTTTGAGCTTTCAGAAGTGTAAGGAAGAAATTTTATACGTTGAATTGGTAAATATCTAAAGACAGAATGACGAGAAATGGAGTTGAGATGCATATTAGAGAAATCTGAGAGAATGGTGAAGGAGGTCGACAGGTTGAATTGACAGCTGGAGGGTGTTTATGTTTCCGATTGTGACCTTCTGCTATTTCACTGGAGAGATAGGAATGAAAATAATTGAAAATTTTGGAAAATATCAAACGCAGCAGAACGTGTATCCCCTATCGCAGTGTAAAGATTCATGGGGCGTATAGGTCTCCAGAGATTCATTTTCAAATATGTCAAAATCTATGTAAATATTGTGCAAAATCAAAATCGTGTTTCGGTTTCCTTTTAGATCTGAGGGGATTTTCTGTGAACAACATTTGCAGCCTTCTAAGAACGTCAATTTTACTGGAACGTGAATTTTCTAAAGTGTCAACGATCACATATTTTCTACTTAAGTTATAATATTTAACCATTTAATTCCAATGCGGTGGTGTAAATCTTCCCACCAGAATAAATTAAGTTTTCCCTCAAGTTAAAGGGGAATACGTATAAAGGCCCAGATGGACATGGATGAATCTCCATCATTGAGATAGGTGTGAATCCTTAAAAGGAGTCAGAGAATACGTAGAATGCAGTTAACTGATCGACAGCAATGAATATTGACAAAGTGTAAGAGAAACAGGGTCTGTTTCTGTTTAACGTATAACAAGGATGATGCTGTCAGAGCCTGGTTTTGAGGACATTTTTGCATATGAATATGTCTAAATGTTGTTCTGATTTTTGGACTGTTATCTTGAAAACACCCGCACTAACTCTTTTGAATGTAATAAGTGAAACACAACATTACAGTGAAGGCAGTTCGTTCAAACTACTGGAAGTAATCTCAATGTGGCAGCACCCACCTGATCCCACGGGAGTTGTCTCTCAATTGTAAATAACAGTTCACTCTTTGTCTCTCATCTCACAGTCAAGTGGAGTTAATTGTTCCGTGACAAGAGACACCATCACTTCTCAGACACGATGGAAGTTCCCCTTACTGAGTATCCATTTTCCACGATACCACCAATTTTACAGACTGCAATGATTTACTATCCGATTATAGCAGTGTTTGGAATTCCTGGTAAGGGTTTTTTATTCATTTTCTCACTCTTAATATTAGGGAAGACTGTGTTTCTGCTCGTTTTAAGGAAACTCTCTTTCGCCATGTATGATTATTCTCACACTAACCTAACAGGAGAAATCCAATCTTTTTCCCACTGTTTGCCCATGTTCACTGACAGTTCATGCGTTGTCTTTTGAACGTTTTTTTTCAGTTTTCCGAAAACGCTGCGGCTGCTTTACTAGCTTGCCAAATGGTTTAGTTTTAATTGTAAATTCGTGCTCTGTCTGATACAATAAATTATTGTGAATTATTTCTGTCACTACCCTGTTCTCAGTCACCTTCCCTCCCGCCGAGAGGGAATTCTGCTTTCTTCCGCCAAAGGGAGGCATTGTGTTTCTGCCCCTCACTCGCTCCCTGCCTCCAGACTCGGCGGGGCAGCAGCTCCAGACAGTGAGATTGCAATTTCAACAACGTGGGTCTGGAAAACATTCAAGCTTTGTTTTGAGATGTGAGTCTTGGTTCTTCGTTAATCATTCCGATTTTACACAGAGCACCATTTTAATGATCAATTAGACGCTAAGTTCTCTGTGTTTTCCATTCAGTGTTCACCCAGTTCATCCACTGTGGCATTTTACAGTTTTAGGATGATACAAGAGTCGTTTTCCGTCTGCTGGGGAATAATATTGCTCCCAACAGAATTAATTTAATGTAACATCATATCCTTGTAGCTAGAGTTTTTTTTTCTATCGTCCGACCCTGTACCATCCATCTGTTTAATCTCTCTTGTCACTGAATGGAAATTCTGCCCAAAATCTAACCCTGGATTCGACTCCATTAATGGCTCCTCTCTTTGTGAATTGAGACTCCTGCTTGTTCTTCTAAACATCTTCAATTTAGAAATTCATTTCTGCCATTTCATTTCTAACCATATGATCTTTTCTGTGTACTTTTCGACCCTCTACTCGTTCAGAATGTTACGAATTTACACCATAGATAGCGTCCAGTCTATTGAACCAATAGATATCAACCAAATTGTGCCCAGCATCCAAATTCTCTGCTCCATTGGACACAAAGATTTCACACTCTGTGGAACAAGATCCCATCTCCAACGGCTTGGAAGACCCTGAAGCTTTACTTTTGAGCATATTTCTGAGTAAAAATCTCAAAAAAAAAATCGGATGTTCAGTTTAAAATTCTGCTGAACCATTCAAAGATCATGTGAAGAAAGAAAGGTTTCATTTGTGTAGTCTAATTGTCTCACTGTTTCAAATGATCTTAATTTAACATTCTCGTTGGAAAATTCCTTCATGTGTTAATAAGCGTTTATTTGACACAATGAGCTCAATGCTCATTTTTACCTCAGCGTCGTTTTTGCAGTGAGCTGCTCCATTTGGTATCCTAGTGGATTTATAGCATTACACAGAGACTCCAGAATTGACAATTCAGCCCAGTGTTCAGTGAATGCTGTGAGATATTATAGTCCATGTTGTCAAGTCACATAGCAGTTTCTCCCTATGACTTATTTATTGAGCTTTCACACAGAGAGTGTGACTGAGATGAAGGAGTACACAATTTCATTTGCTGGACTATCAAAGTTTTTGGCCAAGAGCAGTGTGGGTTTTGAGATCATTTTGGTGGAGCTTTCAGCAGAGACTCACAGAATGATGCCTGGCATTAACGGATTGCCTGTATTCGATTTTGTTCAGATGTTTGAGCATAATACATCTAACATATCTAATTTGTGGAAAAGGGTTGATCTTGAAAACACACAGAAACGTTTCCCAACACCATATTTGTTTGTATTCAAGCACATTTATGCTACGTAAAGAGATAACTGGCCAGTAACCTCCTCTCAACTCCAAGGGTTTACACCACCGATTTTGTGGACAAAAGAAGGATAGCATCACCAAGGATTCTTTCTACTACTTGAATAATTGCGTGGACATATATAAAGCAGTTTATGTGGATTAATTTATTTCATACTCGTTAACTCTAATTTATGTATTAAACTTCACAAATCCTGCCAGTGGAATGCTCAACAGCCATCTCGAGATCCAGAAAGAAATTACAGCTCGTGACAAAAGGTTGAAAATCTCACTACTTTGTCGCAAACTGATGGGTGATTCCCTTTTTCTGTTTCTTCAAATTTTACAGCTAACGTGATAACTATTGTGATCCTATGCCGACGAAAATGTGGTCTGTCCAGATGTATCACTAGTTACCTGGTTGCAATGGCTTCTGCAGACCTACTGGTTCTTATCACTGACGTGGTATTTTGGCGGATTAAAGATTTTTATTTCCCGAATACATTCCTATTATATACGAAAGTGTGTCCTTTTAACTACTTCCTGGCTCGTGCATCCACAGACATATCTGTCTGGTTAACAGTCGCTTTCACTTTTGATCGTTTTATTACCATCTGCTGCCAGAAGCTGAGGACAAAATATTGTTCTGAAAAAATTGCCTCTGCGGTTATAGGATCTGTCTGTCTGCTGCTCTGCTTAAAAAACATTCCCTTCTGCTTTGCCTTTGGCCCATACTATATCATTGACAACGTAGCCTGGGGCTGCAGAATTAAATTGGAATATTACACTGAAGTGGCATGGGTCGCATTTACCTGGACTGACCGCTCTTTAAATCCCTTGCTGCCAGCTTTTTTGATCATGCTGTTCAATGGTATCACCGTGGGATACATTTTAACAGCTAGCAAAATCCGCAGGAGGCTGAGAGAAAGTAAGAATGATGCAGATCAGAATGATCCAGAGATGGAGAAGCGAAGGAGATCCATAGTCTTACTCTTCACTCTCTCTGGGAACTTTCTACTGTTATGGATGACGTTTGTAATACTTTTTGTAGTAATGCATATTAAAAAACATTATTATGCAACAGGCTTTGATGACCCAATGTACATCACGGACTACATCAGTTTCATGCTTCTCCTCTTGAGCACCTGCACAAACACGTGTATTTATGCAGTGACCCAGACCAAGTTCAGAGAGGAGCTCAAGACTGGGATGAAATACGCCCTCCGAATAGTATTTGTATTATTAAAGCACAGCAAATAAAGAATATACTCCTAACATTGAAATTATTTTGGCTCTCATATCCCATCATGTTTTATTTGTGTATCCTGTCTATCATCCATCTCAGCCCTATCCTTCTCCAGTTACAAAATGACCAAATCTGAGAAGGACTGTATTTTCACATTGAGCTGTTGGTGTAAGTTCAACCAAACAGTAAAATGTTTATTGTTGTGAATTATCTGATGAGCAGAAAGTGTGATGAGTCGGAAAATGATTTGATGTAAAAGTTGCACTTGAATAGTTTCCCACTTAACTGAATGTAGTATTATTTCTGAGGAGGGGTCTCGACCGGAGGCGTCGGCTTTCCTGCTCCTCTGATGCTGCTTGGCCTGCTGTGTTCATCCACCTCTACACCTTGTTATCCCGTAATATTATTTGGGTCGGGGTTTGTTTGTTACCTAAACTGCCAGAAAGGTTTGTCACAAACCTCGCACATGAATGACATCTTCACAGTGTGAGTGCGAATGGAAGTGTGATGATTGCCAGAATGATTTGTCACAGACCTTGCATGTGCATTGTTTCATCCTTGAGCGAATGGCACAGTGGTTCATCAGGCCAGATCACTGCAATGCGCTTGTTACATGAGAATGATATCTCCAAACGTAAATGTGTCAATGATCCACCATGGGAATGAATTTACAATACGTCATCATACACATCACCTTTGAATGATTTAACTTCCAGGAAGGTGTTCTTGCATTAAAAGTTGAATGGTAATTACTCCTTTTGTCAGGAGATCATGTGAGCCTGTGCAGGCTTCCTCACGTCTCAAACTTCAGTAGCCTCTAACCGGTAGGAATGAGTGAGTGGTTTATTCGTCTCCATGAATAATTGAAGCTTTTCCCGTCTTTAAAACCATACATATTTCTTCCCAAAATCGCCCTGACTGATTCCTGCTGCCAAACCACTGGAAACGTTAGTTCAGATGGAGGGGTCCATACAACTGACCAATTTCAGATCTGATGATACACCAAAGCTACCTTGATGAGAATGATTTTTAGCTGATAGTTTCACTGCCCAACTTTCTCTATGTTGTACCGCAAAAGGGCGGGATGTCTTTCCATATTTGTGCAGTTATTCTTTGGCTCATGGTCAGGATGTATTTCTGATGTCGATCCTCCCAGTATTATCGGGGGTATTACGGTGTAATCCTTCTGTAAAACAACAAAATGAAGCATGACTTCTTCTTACTGCATATTCTCCTTTGATGAAGGGTCTGACTCCTGATATAGAAAATGTTCCACAGTGCCTGTCAATTTGCGATTCTCGTGTGGGGCGGTGGAGTGGGTGGGGGCGGTGGGAATCATTTGCAAGCCCTTTCTTTTCCCTCACTTGACTCACATACCTCTGTTTCCAGCAAGGACACAGTATAGTAACAACCAGCTGACAATTTGGCTACGTTCGTTTCCCTTATCAGTCCCCAAATTCCCAAGAAACATCAGGAAAACGGAAAAGACAAACAAATGTATGTAAGATAGGATTTCAGCGCACTGCAAACCTTGTTGCATACTGGTGAAGATAAACTTTACTCTTAAAGTATGTGTTTAATATAAAAACAAACACTCAGGTGAAATTCTAATTCAACAACGATTCTGAAATTTCACACTTTGTTTCTAAAAAGTGAAGGGAAAGCGCTGGCCTCGAAATGCCTCAACCTGTGGAACATATTGCTTCAGTGTAGCTGATTGAAGGGTTCTGTTTTATCCTTGGAAATTGCATATACTGCATTCACTCAGACTACACATCCCAAATTCAGCTATCAGGACCAAAACTGGATAACACTATCAGATCCAAACTCACACCTATGGGAAAGGCCAAATCCTTCGATTAAGTTATTCAAAGAAAGCAACGAAAGATATTAACGGAGATAATGGGAACTGCCGATGCTGGAGAATCTGAGATAACAATTACGTTAATATCTTTCATAGATAACAAGGTGTAGAGCTGGATGAACACAGCAGGCCAAGCAGCATCAGAGGAGCAGGAAAGCTGACGTTTCGAGTCGAGACCCTTCTTCTGTTATCTATGAAAGATATTAACGTAATTGTTTACCTGGGTATGACAGATGAATTGCTAGGTATACAGGTGCTGGGTATACAATCCAGAATGTCTGAGTTAAACTCTGACCACAGAGAATTAGGCATAGACTTAAAATGAGAAACACGCAATTCGAATTAATTGGTTTATGCTAGTGTTTATGCTTCACAGGAACATTATTTCAGCGCTCTTGGTCTCACACGACGGAAGCACATTGTTCTGTTCCTTTCGCCCTGCGCGTTCTTCATGTTACCCTGTCAGCAGATCTTTCTGTTCCTCTCTCCCTCATCTACTTATCTTCGTATCTACTTAAAGGTATCTGTGCTCAACAGCTCAACCAGTTCTTCTTATGAGGTGAATTTTATAAATATTCAAATTCGTTGAACAGAAAAAAAAATCAAAATGAAAATTTCAGGGTGGCCTAAAGACTGATTATTCTCCGTCAGGTCAAGCGACCTAATACAAATGCATTGTCGGCCCTGCATGTGACTTCATCAATTCTGCTATCTTGCTATCCAAAAATAAAGAGGAGGGTTTCAGCAACTAATGAGCTGAGGTAGTGTGTTTGGGTAAATTCTGCATTACATCTATGCACTCTCTCTCAGATCATTGCCAACACCAGGAGATGATATGGAGTGCCAGAAGAAACCTTCGTAGAATCAGTCAGAAACATTGAATAGTGCAGAACCAAAGCATTCTTGTGGAGCTGCATTATCAGAGGAACTATCTTTCAGATAAGATCTTAAATAAGGGGCCTTCTACTCTATGAGGTTATTGAAATAGAGCGAATGATACCACGGTGTCGATGCCAGCATTAATTCGCAATCTACACTGAAGAAAAATGATTGTCTGATCATTATTACAGTACTGATAATGGCGTGTTACTGTGAATATGTTGCATGTTTCCTGTATTAAAACAGTGGCTGCACTTTATTAGTGGTGACAACTTCACTCGTCGTAAAGCACGACGGGACAGCTACTGGCCGTGGAAGACTCGGTATAAATGTAATTCCTTCTTTTCTGATGAAATTACAGAGATGGGTTGATGGCAGAGATTTGAAAAGACAGTCAACATCCAGGTCCGAATCAGGCACAGAGAAGTCAGCTTTCACATCCCACAGGACAATGACCAGCTCACAACACACACACACACACGCGCGCGCGCGAATGCAAGAAATTCGCAAGAAACCTCAGAGACTGTACACTTCCAACAAAATAATGCGTCAACTTCTCGCAATCAGAAATGAGCCATTAAAGAAAAAATCAAGTCATCCCATAAATTGGTATGAAATGTCTCCCATACACGCTCTCAGCAACAAAAACACGGCTCGAGTCAAAGATTTCAGCACAAAGCAACGTAAAAGCAAGTTTCTCAAGGAGGGCGGATCTTCACACACAGCTTCAGAGGCAATTCTACCTCTGATTGCACAAGTGTTTCTTTGGGGCATCACGGTGGCTCGGTGGTTAACACTGCTGCCTCACAGCGCAAGGAAGTCGGGCTCGATTCGGCCCTCAGGCGGCTGTCTGTGTGGAGTTTGCACATTCTCCCCGTCTGCGTGGATTTCCACTGGGTGCTCCAGTTTCCTCCCACAGTCCGAAGATGTGCAAGCTGGGTGGATTGGCCATGCTAAATTGCCCATAGCGTTCAGGGACGTGTAGATTAGGTGGGTTACACAGGGATAGGTCTGGGTGGGATGCTCTGAGGGTCGCTGTGGACTTGGTGGGCCGAACGGCCTGTTTCCACACTGTAGGGATTCTAAAAAATAGTAATAGTGTGACTGCCAGAGATTGATGTGGGTATTAGGAGATACAATTAATATGAAATCTGCTCCTTTGTTCTCCGTCTCCTCAATTGGTTTTCAATCCCTTTAGGAAGTGAACCAGCTCTGGAAGAGAAATAAGAGAAAATGGGTTCCTGATTGACATCTCTCACGGTCAATGCAAATATTTCTGCAGCAACGTGACTTTCCTGAAACTTGTGAAACTGACTGGTGAAAAGAACATTGCTTTGAGCAACAGATCAGGTGGGGATTTCGGTTTGTTATTCTGCCATTTTAAAAAATCACTTATGGCATATTTTAGCTCAGATCCCCTGGTAACCGTTTGACAGCTATTCTTGTGTAGGATTGCCATTGTTCACACTGACAATACAGGATATGGGATATGTAGTCTCTGATGTGTCTTACATTAGATCTAAGCAGTAATAGCCAAAGCATCTAAGGCACTGATGATGTTTCATGATAAGATCATCACGTGCGCAAGATGGAGGGACAAACGAAGGAATACTTGGGGACTAACTCTGTGATTGGATGATAGCCTGTGCTGGAGAGCGAATTTGATTCAGAAATTCATCTTGTGACTGGGAGAGTACTTTGGCGTGTGAATCCATCTCCACACTAGGCACCTCGGCCACGCTGTCTCCCTTATCTTATGTTATAACATTATATCATCTCTCAATCTGCCGCTAACTCTCATTAACTTTCCGCTGATGTACTGCTCCTTCCTAGGAATTTGGACATAACAACGATTTCTCGTAGTTTCAAATTGAGAATTTGGAGAAATAACGGTAGCTTTTGAGAGTTAACGGAGTTATATTAGCCCTAACCCTAATCCTAAACGTAACCTGACCCAAACGTGAACGATAACAACGAACCTATCTTACGGGTCACAGACTTTTCTTTGTTGTCAACGTGATGTTTAACGTGGGAGGGGAAACATCTGAAGTGAACAATATTGACTAACATGTGGACCAGGAGGGTAATCTGGCTGATTAGCAGTTTTGAGAAATTTGAATCGATGGAACAGGAGATTGGTTCTGTGAAAAAGATGAGTTAAGAGTCGGTATGAGGGGAGTTAACACGGAAACAATAGAAAGGGGTGACTGCAGAGCGACGGCTGAGGGAGCATTAGTGGACCTTCGTCCAGGCAGGAAGTGCCAGAAGGGAAATTGGCTGAGACAGCTGATGGCATTCTTTCAATCGTATTTCACTGAGCGGAAAGGTCAATAACCAGCGAGCAGAAATTTCAACTAATGGATAGAAGGATTAGAGGTGAGTTAATGAATTTTTTTTTCACTTGGAGGGCGGTGAGGGACTGGAACTCATTGTCTGAAAGTGTGATAGAGGCAGAAACCTTCACAAATTAATGAAAAGCGAAGGATGTGAACATGAAAGAATAATCGGCCAACACTGGCATTGTCCCATCACACTCTCACAGAGGAGATGCAGAATTGGATACCTACGGACTTAACTTCAGTCGACAGCTCCTTGATGTTATCGGATTCCATGTTTGGAAGCGAGAGCAAGGCAAATTGGCAGAGAGTCCTCCAGACACAGCACATCTAGTGGTGGGAAAATGCACTCTGCCCTTTCTTACAAATCATCCGGCTGTTCAGATGGGAGATTATTGTTTTCGAGTGCTGCTGGAATTTAGGACAGTTGTGTTTTCGCTTGGTGCCACAACCTTCGATTAGTAAGGTAAAAAAGATCCTTCATTTGAAAGGTTGAGAGAGCTAGGGCTTTTCTCTTTGGAACGACGAAGGATGAGAGGTGACTTGATAGAGGTGTACAAAATGATCAGAGGTATAGATAGAGTAGACAGCCAGAGACTTTTTCCGAGGGTGGAGGTAGCTTTTACGAGGGAACATAGTTTTAAAGTGAAAGGAGATATAGGGAGACGTCAGAGGTAGGTTCTTTACTCAGAGCGTGGAATGCATTGCCGGAGATGATAGTGGAGTCGGCCTCATTAGGCGCATTTAAGCGGCTATAAGATAGGCATATGGATGATAGTATAAGGTAGCGGTGGAGGTTAGGTAGACCTTAGGTTTAGGGTAAAAGTTCGGCACAACATCGTGGGCCGAAGGGCCTGTACTGCGCTGTACTGTTGTATGTTCTATGTTCTAGTACTTCGTCTGTAGAGTGTGTCTCACTCCTGAAGTTTACCCACTTACCTGCATCAATGTCACTTTCATTGACATCAAAGAATTTCCCACCTTTCGCGGTTTTTGGAGCATCACTTCATTTGAGCCAGTTCAACTTAGAACAATTGTGTTTTTGCTTGGTGTGGAGTTCTTCATTCGGTACCTAGAATATTGGTTATTCCTCGCCACTGGAGTCCACCTATTTTTCTTCATCAATTTCATTGCTTCTGACACCAAAGAATGCTCCACATTTCGAAGTTTCAGAAACACAGACGTAAAGACAAAAATGACACCTGCAGGTCGAATTAGTTATCATTTTAAATCAAATCAAATTTTCAGGCTGCCAATTTAGATGCGGAAAAACTTCTATACACAGTAGTGAGACTGAAACCCTGAACGCCCAAGAACCAAAATGTAATGCAACAGAAACATTAAAGATTTGTGTCATCTGATCTCAGTCAGCATTATTTTTATGATTGAAGAGAATCAAGTCTCACTCCTGAGGCTTGACACTGAGGCTGAGAATTCAGTATCGGACTGACGACGTGCTGTACAGTCAGTGTTATCATTTTGAAGATGTGCTAGGGCCATTTCTACTTACAAGTAGATGTATAAGCTCTCATGACACTGTGTTGTAGAGGACCACATTAGTTATCTCTGATTTTGGCTCAGACACAGCTTAATAATGTCACAAAAATAGTTTATCTGGTTTCTTTTGCAATACTATTCATGAGGGACTGTTGTTTGTATGTTGGCTGCGATATTTTCTAATTACAATAAATGATGGCTCTTACGATAGAATCCTGAAAGTTTCAGTGAACAGCAACGCAACATGATGACCAATTTGGTAGTTTGATTTTCTTTGATTGTGTTCAATTTATTGTTTGTTATAAATTATACAGAAGCCTGATTAAGAACACAGATAAACAATGTAAAGACATATATTTAAGGTGAGGTGAAGAATATTTGCTGAAGATGTGAAGAAATATTGTTTCACCCAGATCGTAGTCACAATCTGGAACTTACTGGTGGTAAGAGTGGCAATATTGAAGAAGATTTTCGATATGCACTTGTGGTGCCAAGGCAGAGAGCCGTATGGGTCAAGTGCTGAGATGGGATTACAACAGTTGAGTGATTACTTATGACTGATGCAAACCCAATGACCTGAAAATAATTCTTCGGTGCTGCCAACATTTGACATTCAATGACAATGATTCAACTTATACTAAACTTTGAATTGACCAAAATAACGCAGCATTTGGAAAATCACTCCAGGTTGTTCACAGAGAGTGTAAGAATTGCTCAAAATGGAGCGGTACTGATTCATCACCCAGAAACAATGTACTTGGTAATTGGCAGTAGGTCTCCATGGCCATATTTAACCTCAAGCCATGACACTTCATGGCGTCCAGAGTCAATGTTAATTATTTCCAATTATTTATTTCCAATTGTTTCCAATTAATTATTTCCAATGTTTTACTCCTTCCTGATTTGAAACCATTGTTTCATCAGCTCTACTGGGCTTGTCTTGCTGGTGGAGACTGTATATATACAGGGATAGTGACAGTAGTGTCTGGGGCGTTGTCTGTAAGGTATCATACTGTGAGTGAGACTATTTCAGGTTGTTACTTGAATAGTCTGTGAAACAGTTCTCTCAATTTTGGCACCAGCACCCAGATGTCAATGAAAAGAACTTTGCAGTTACTGCACAGCGGTATCTGCCCCTGTCTTTTGCAGTGTCTGGGTCAATGCCAGGTGCTGCGCCAGGTTTCATTCCTTGGTTGAAACTTCACAGCGATTCATGCTGAAGAGTCGCTTACTTGGCCATTTCAGAGAACAGTTGAAAATGAACCCCGTTGCTGTGGGTCTGGAGTCTCATGCAGTTGCGAGCAGGGGAGGACGGCTGATTTCCTTCCCTGGAGGACAAGAATAAACCAGGTGGTGTTTTCCGAATTATAACAAGGGTTTCGTGCTCATAATTGGATTGCTAATTTCAGATTTTTTTCATTGAATTCAAATTGTGCTATTTACCATGGCATAGTAGAAACCCGAGCGCCCAGAACATCAGCTGAATTTCCAGATCAGTAGTGAAACTATAATACCACTAAACAATCAACTGCACTTTCCGGATACCGGTGCTTTTGTGGTATCACGTACAGTGAATTGAATTTCCTGATGACAGATCTCTGTAATGTTGGGGACCAACAAGGGATAACATTTTGACGAATGAATGAACGTTTCTTTTATCGAGTTTCCGCTGTTTTTCACCCCGCATGCTCTTTTAAATACTTGCTAGCTTGTGCAACCACTGATGTTTTGGTTTCACTTATCATTGCTTTCACTTTGGTCATTTGATTATAATTTTTTTCCAGAAGGTGAGGAATGGTTATTGCAGTGAAAAAGCAGCAAGCATAGGGATTGGAACTGACTGTCCACAAATCTGTTTTAAAACATTTGTTTTTAATTTGGAATTTTATCTCACGACACAATTGATAATGAACCATGGGGCTGCAATTTGAGGTCAGAACTTCAGATCACGATCATGGGTAGTATTTCAGGAAGACAGGGAACAACAATGATGTGACTAAGAATGATCTAGAGATGGAAAACCAAAGGAAATCCATTATTTAATCTCCACTATACTTGGGAATTGCATACTGCTTTGGATAACCCAAGTGATATTTCCCTTAGGAATGTGAATTACAGTCCATTATAATTGAAAAGTTTTAAATGACTCCATGTTTGTCACAGACAATATCAACTTTACGTTGCTGCTTTTAAGCTG
Organism: Rhincodon typus; assembly: GCF_021869965.1. NCBI lineage: Eukaryota > Metazoa > Chordata > Chondrichthyes > Orectolobiformes > Rhincodontidae > Rhincodon > Rhincodon typus. The sequence continues at coordinate 2,676,468 of NC_063366.1, forward strand.
CTGTATAAAGTTGTACACAGACCCAGACCAAATTCAGGGGCATGGGGTTCTGAAGAATGGAACAAAATATCCACTCAGCATAATATTTAAGTGATTCAAACAAAGAAACTGTGAGAGTAGTACTCGTCATTAATTCTGCCTTTACCTCTGTCTTCCCTGTAACTCTTGCCTGGTTTCAACTGATTCCATCTCTGCAGGTATGACACTGGAAATCTCTCACAACTCCAATGCTATCTTATACACGGTTTGTGACAGGGTCCAAAAGCTCAGATGATCGAAATTCTACTTGTTATCAACTCACTTGATTCGTACTCCTGGGCTGAGACATATGCAAGTTTAGGACTGAGGTTCATCCTGATTCAGGAGTTGAGTTTGATCAGATCACATGGTGAATGCCTGGCGAGTGTGAGTGGAGGATAGTTTCCCCAATTAATACTTAATGGAAATACGCAGATCAAACACAAACGTGTGTAGAATATCTTCCGGAAAAGAAATAAAATGATAATTACATGAAACGATATTGGTTGTGTGTTACTGTTTCCATTTTGCTGACATATCCTCCATCACTAGCAGCGCTGCACGAGACTTTTTTTTAATCGAAGTCTAGCTGTAAAGTTTCCAGAAGAGAATCTCCATAAAATGTCACAATGAGCATTAGTGTTATCATCTGCGACTTCTCTGCATGTTTATCTCAGAATACTGATGATTTTAGCAGTAACAGCCTTGGAAACGTATTTATAATAACGGAGTTTCCCTGCTCCAAATTCCGTACCAAATGATGTTTACACCAATGAGCCCCTGTTCCTGCTCATTCTTCCCCATTAAATGGTGTAGTAACACGTGTTGAAATGACTATGCACATAAGCTTGAAAAAAAGACAAAGGCACTCGAAATCCTTCCTATTTACTGAGAGAATGAAATTCCACTTTTCTGTAGGTTTCTTGTCGAGTCCCATGACTAAACTCGACCACATGGCCGCTTGGGGTTTTCTTAACGTTCACAAGATAGCCAAAAGGGTTTGACAGCTACGTGCAGCAGAATTTCACATGTAGACTTATAATCGCCACATAGATATACTGGACAAGATGAGATTCCCCACAGGAAGAAAATTCGGGAAGTTGATCGGGTATCTGTAAACAGGCAGTTCTAATCAAATAAGCATTTTATTAAGGGGAAATTTGAAAGGCCTAGTTTAGCCACAGGCCCAAATTTGCTATTTAGTAAACAGAAGGAAAAGTCCGATCCTACAATATTCAGAAATCTTTGGTTGTTGTAGAATTCGAATGTCAACCAACAAATCAGTGTGAAAAGGTTCGTTGCTTACCTAGGCAATAATGAGGCCCAATGCATCACTCGGGAAGATAAGGTAATAAATGTTGTAAACGCGACCTCAAAAAATTAAATTGACAGACGACAGTTTTAGAATGAGTCGACACGACTGGCGAAAGATAAACAATTGAAACGTAAGTGCAGATGTAGGTAATTCGAACATAATTTACATCTAAAGATCAAGGGAAGGGTGACAAAGACAAAGCACAAAATATAGAGTGAAAATGTGATCATGTTCCCTCGTTGTTTATGGAATTTAAACAATTTTCGTTTAATGGCTTGATAAAGTTATAACGTGATTAAATTTTACCCTCGTCAGTGGAATTCAAATAGAAGCTTTCGATTAAGAAAAGATAATTAGTAATGGGAAATGTTCAGAATAGAAACAAAGACGAATAATTTGCACTTGAAACCTTACTTTAAAATGCACTCACAACATGCAAATAGCAGGAGTTGTAAACGACAGTTGCATGTCAGAAGGACGGTTTGTTTGCTTTCTCAGGCTGAAATGAGAGAGGTGTTATTCTCAATTTGTCAGCTGTGTCACAGTAACTTTACATTAGAATTGATTAGTAAAGACTTCATAAGAATTGGTAGAAATTAATATCCTTCCCAATCTGTCATACTAACGTTAGCACAGAATTTGGAAGAGTTCTGAGTGAAAAGCAATTGTTTAGGTTATTGGTTAATAATGTGATCCAGCTGGCAAATATTTGGGAAGGAATAAACTGTCAGAAGCATTGTAAGATTCCAAAAACAGATGATGGAGGTATCTGGCAGACATCATGAGATTATGCGAGAACCTAGTGCTGTCCAAAGAGTTGTCCATCATTGACTGAGTGTTTACTGACTTGGATGGATTGATTAGGGGGATGTGGGTAACAAAGATATCAATGTTGTATGTAAGTATTGTGACATAAAAGGGATAAAAATGTTCTATTTTTCTGGGGAACCTAGCGCATCATTGACTTACAATCTGAGCTTTGCAATAAAGGGCAACTGGGCCCCTCGTGAAAGCTAAATTTAGAGTGGTCTCTTGCATCTCCACGTATGTGCTAATAGAGCCCTGAATAGAAATCTTCTGTGCTAAGGAATGCAGAATGTAAGGCTCCACTTTGATGTTTACCCACACGACAATATGTTGACAATAGGTTAAAAACAAAATATGTTTGATATGTAAGGTTCAGATGAAGGAGGCACTAAATACAATAGTAAATGATCACCAATGACTTAAAACCCATAACCAACAGAAGTTAATCAGCAATTAGTAGACAATTTATGATATAATCGAAACTCACAAACTGAGCGACAAGTTCAACTCAGGCTGACTTTGCAAATTGTCTCAGCAGGCAACTCACCGTACACGCTCTAAATTTCATTGAAAATGTTCTTCAAAATCCTCTTATCCTCACAAAGAATGTCTCCGCTCTGCAGCTTTGTTCTTAACTGTATCATTTGCTTTTCAAAAATTGCTTCTAACTCCTACTCTTCAATCATTCTTAAACACGTAATCCGATGGTCTGGCGTTGTTTCCTTCTCCATCACGTTTACAATTCAGTGTGACAGAATCCAATCTACGAAGGTTGTGCATTTTACGCCTGACTTGATCAGAACGAAAATAACCATGTTGCTTTATGACTCTACAAAGCTGGGACCGTACCAAGACCCGAACAGTTCAATTATCCTAGTGAAACACTCAAGTCTGGAATTATCTACAGAACGAAAAATGCAATAAACGCTTCAAGTATGGTTTGACTATTCTTCAGAACAGATATGACTTATTTCTAATGAAGAGCCAGACAAGCCTCGAAACGTTAATCCTGTTTCTCTCATCACAAATTATGCCAGACCTTATGAGTTTCTTCAGCACTCACTGTTTGTTACAAAAGAGACGCACGCTAAGTTTTAACGTTAACGGTAAAGTAACTATTAATTATAACCAAACTGATTCTTGACCAATGCAAAATAGAGGAATGTTCGTAATTAATGACGATATAACTTAGACTTGAACTGTTTAAATTTCCAGTATACGCAAGGTCAAAAACGTACAAGTCAAAATAAACATGATGGGTGATGAAAAAAGTATGAAGTCCGGAACAGGTCCAGAGACAAAAGTAGACTATTTCGTTTTAAAATAAATGTGATTTCCGTCGACACTGATTTGAAATGGTCTGCAAAGACAATTTTGGTCTATAACGATACGATTAATTAATTAGACCTGGGGATTTTGCTTTTATTACATGTTTTAGAATTCTTTCTTTCACTATCTGAATGTAATTGTCCCTACTCTTTCAACGGAATGTGGACAGTAGTGACTTTACACAGAAAGAGAACAAAGATGATATGCCTGTTCCTGGAGGTTTCTATTTGCCTCTTATTCACAGTGTCCGTGTTTAAGCTGAAGCCATCAGAGTTTGAAGATTCCTGCTATACCTTTCCCTCTAAACCTGAAAGTTTATGTCGTATTTGCTGTTCTCATTGTCTTGAAAACATAATATTGCCAGAACTGATAGTAGCTCGGAAAAAAAATGTTTTTTTAAAAATGCGAATGATAGGGTGCAGGGAAAGGGGGAGGAGTAAATGATAGACGGAGTTAGAGCCCAAAGAGAGAGAAAAACAGTTAGACGAACACAGGAATGGATAAAGGTAGCTGACAATGGCAGCCACTAATTGTACGCAGTTAATAATTGTCCCCATTAGCAACAATTCTCCTAGGCTGACCTTTACCATTCCTTTGTCTGTCCAATTGCTTTTCTCGATCTTCGTGCTTTATCTCCACCTATTGTTTACTCCTCGCCCTGCCCTCCACTCTCTCTTCTGTTTAAAAAAAACAAGTTTTTCCTAGCTGCTCTTAGTACTCAAGGAGGATCAATGGACCAGAAACGATACCGATAATTTCACTCTGCAGATGCTGGCAGACCTATTGAGTTTTTCAAGTTTTTAAAATTATTTTTCTTCCTCGCACACTTTAGTTTCCCCGCTAGAACAGTGCCAACTTTCCCCATTTTCAGTCCACGGTCCAAAATAAAAACATGTAGTCTTAACATATCTCCACTTTAAAAGAGAAAAAAAAGACATTTTCAAATGATAAGTTTCATCACGAGGTATATGACATGTCCACCACAAATCAAGAGACGTTCATAAATTTATTCCTCATGATCCCCTTACACCAACTTTAAAAAAAAAATTATGTTTCTCTTAGCATCTGAATCTAATGCAGCATATTTGCATTCTGGTTAATGCACCTGATGTGGTGCTAATTTTTACCATCAGTCCTGCAACATTGTGAACTCTACTGAAGCTTCCACCTTGTGTATTTTCCCTTTACCCTCTTACATTTCAATTCCACGACAACAAGCTGCATTTTGAAAGTAACGACTTTTCATAGAAGAATTGTCTTCCACTTGTGCAACAGATCATATATTTGATAACGTTTACATGGACTTCAGTAAAGATTTTGACAAGGTCTAACCGACTGGACTGATTAAGCAGATACAGGCCCGTAAGATCCAAGGCAATTTGGAAAATTAAATCCAAAATGGACAGAAGGCAGCGGGAGATGCTAGATGTGTGTTTTTGTAAGAGGAAGCATATGTCCGGTGTCGAACCTGGGAGTTCTGAGGAAGGGTCACTGAACCCGAAACGGCAACTCTAATTTCTCTTCTCTTTTCCAGCAATGCCTGTTTTTTTGTTGCTTGGAGATCATTGTTGGCTCTTTGTACTTTGTTGTGTACATTAGTGATCTAGGCATTAACACAGGAAGTAAGATCAGTAAATTCACAGGTGACATGAAATTTGGTGGTGTGGTAAATAGAGAGGAGGAAGACATTCGACTACAGGACAATGAAGAATACCGTTCAACGTATTGTGGCACTATCACCGAGCTGAATGAGTCAAAAATTGAACAGAACGACCACATCAAGACTGGGCATCCATGAGGCGCTGCGGGCCAACGACAGAAGCATAATTTTACTCCAGCACAATTTACAATTACATGGCCTTGCATATCTCTCTGGCCCACATTCGACCATAACCATCAAGCCAGAGGATCATTCCTGGTTCATTGGAATGCAAAGGAGGACATTCTACAAGCGACATCAACATGAGGTGTCAATATGGTGAGGCTGCAAAACAGGAATACCTGCATAATGAGGAGTGCAAACAGCGAACGATAAACAGAGCTGAGCTATCCCATAACCAAAGGATTATACATAAGCTCTGCAGTCCTGTTCCATCCAGTCTTGAATGCTGTGGACAATTAAAGAACTCACTGGAAGAGCAGGCTCCACAAATATCCCCATCAACAATGATGGAACATCCCAAGACATGACTGAAAAGAAAAGGCCGAAGCATTCACATGAAATCCACTCCCTACTGAAGACCAGACGCACAGCATTCTGGGTGGGAGTTCCGGCTTCTGCAAAGCCATCAGGGATGCCAAGATGTCGTATCGGGCCACTTTAGAGGGCCAGACTCCCACCATCTATGGCAAGGCCTAAACGACATTACGCGATCCAAAATGAAGCAGTGCAAGATAGTGGACAAATAAAATCCCTCCCTGACGTGGCCAGTGCTTTCTATGCTCGCTTTGAGCAGAATACCAGCAGCGCAGTCATGCCTGCCGCGACAACCACAGACACAGCTGTTCCCTCAGTCACCGCTTCGGACGTCAGAACGGTCTTCCTGGATTTCACCCCAAGGAAAGAGACGAATCCAGACGTGGTCCCCGTCTGAGCACTCAGATCCTGGGCAAATCAACTGGTGGAGGTATTCACTGACATCTTCAATCTCTCTCTCCTACAAGTAGAAGTCCCGACCTGCTTCGTGAAAAGCTAAAGTACTGATCATTGCCTTCAGGACGAAAGGGGGAGAACATGCCCCCATCTGCAACAACGGAATTGAGGTTGTGGGAGTGAAGAGCATCAAGTTCCTCAGAGTGACGATAACAGGCAACCAGTACTGGACATCCCACATAGATGCAATAAGCAAGAAGGCATAACAACGCCTCATCTTCCGAAGGCAGCTGAGGAAATATGAATGTCCATAAGATGCTTCACCAACTTCTACATGCACCATTGTAAGCATACTGTCCAGATGCGTCACGGCCTAGTATGGCAACTGCCCTGCTAAGGACCCTGAGAAACTATAAGAGTTGTGTACACAGCCCAGACCATTACAGAAGCAAACCTTCTATCCATTGACTCCATTTAAACGCATTGCTGCCATGGAAAGGCTGCCAACATCATCACAGATCAATCGCACCTTGGTAATGATCTCCTACAACCTCTTCCGTAAGGCCGAAGATATAGAATGCAGACAAACAGCAGACTGGAAGAACGCGGCTAGACAGCCAGCATCTGGAGGAAAGGAGAAGCCAACGTTTTGAATATTACCCTTCTTCAAGTCCATGAGCTGGTTCAGGAGCAGCTTCTTCCTGGCTGTTACCAGACTGATGAATGGACCCTCTAGCCTCAAATAACGCTGATCTTGCTGAGGTTGATCTCGCCGAGACTCGCCCTGTGTAATGCAACCTGTATGCCTTTGTCTAAGTTTTCTTGATCTGTACATCCTTTGCTTACTGCGATCTGGCTGTACCGCTCGTAAAGAAAGCTTTTCACTCTATTTCAGTAGGTGTGGCAACAAATCAATCAATCAACCAATAAATGTCAGCCAGTCAGTAACGCCAACATCCCATGAATGAATGAATATAAACAGTATACACATACTGGTTAGATGGAATGAATTTAATTATTGGCAGGAATTTAATCCTGAAAGTGGGACTGTTGCATTTAGGGGAATTGAACAAGCAAGGGGAGTCAAAGTTTAGAATAGACAGATGTTTCAAGCAGACATAGGCGAGGTAAGCCTTTGTCCGTGCTGCAGAAACTCTATCACTCGACAAAGCTGAATACATTTTGTGACCAGTAAAAATGGAGACAGTCAAAGCTGGATATCAGAACAACGTGAGATAGAAATATGACCAAACGTTTTTCCTAAGCTTTGATCTATTGCATTAAAAACATTCGCAATCGATATTTGAATACAATGAGTGATACACAAACATGACAGTGAAGGGAGTTGGCCGTGGTCCAAAAAACTGGAAGTAACGTCAGGATTGCTGCTTAATTCCACGCAAGGTATTTTCCAATTTTAAATATCATTTTCATCGCCATCCCTCACCTCACAGTCAGGTGAATTTCTGTGTCCAGTGACAATTAAAAAATTTCTGACAGGATGAGTATCCCACGCACATCTTATCCATTTACCGTGTTCTCGTCAATTTGATAGGTTTTAATCAGTTGCCTCCTGATTATAGCAGTTTTTGGATTCCTGGTTAGCGATTACATGCAGTTACTGACCGGAAAAGTCAGAGATAGAGATAGTAGGAACTGCAGATGCTGGTGAATCCGAGACAACAAGGTGCAGGGCTGGAGGGTCTAGGCCCGAAACGTCAGCCTCTCTGCTCCTATGATGCTGCTTGGCCTGCTGTGTTCATCCAGCCCTGCACCTTGCTGTCTCAAAGTCAGAGATAGCTTCGTTTCTGCTCTAATCTTGAACATATTCGTTTCCAATTTGCGTTTATCTCCCACCAATCCAAGAGCAGAAATACAATCTGTTTTATGCCTTCTGTCCTGGTACCTGACAGTTCATTGTTTGCCTTTTCAACGTTCTTCTGAGTCATCGAAAAATGGTAGGGATACTAATTCTTTTCTGGTATTTATCAAATTGGTTTACCTTTTGTTGGAATTCTGCACTCTGATACAGTGAATTATTTTAAATTATTTAATTGTAGCCTTCGTGAATTAAACTCATTCATTGGCGTAACTTTAAATCACAATCTAACTGTCAAGCCAACTGTGCTTGGTGACTCCCATTAGGCTGCAATCAATAGCAAACAATGATCTTACCTGTCTACTGCAACTCGTGCTTTCTCGTTCAGATCAGGACCGTTGTCAAAGTCAATGTTTTCGTCTCTCAGCAATGCCTCGATGGCCTTCTACTGTATGTTAAAATTAGGGGTAACTTCAAAATTATTGGGCACGGAATTGTTTAACAAAGTAGTCCTAGCGAACTACTCTCTCTTTAGAAAAAGGCAACTTATGGTAGGTTGAAACCTGAGGATCGCGCCTCCACAGAGCGAACGGAGATTGTGAAGGTGTGTTCTTCACCATAACATCAATCGGTGTGTAAACTCAACTGGCCCTGAGCTCACTAACACCTCTTGTGTTAACCTTTGACCACTTTTGCTTGAACTTTGGACTGTGATGAATTGCTACATTTCTTTCAGAGTTTACATTTTCCGTTTCCATAATTTGTCTTAAAGTTCGTTACTTTCTATCATCTTAAAAGACTGTGCAACTTCGAATCAGATTAATGCTCAGTCATTTGTCTTCATACTCCAGTCCTTTAGTTGTAGATCATTTCACTCTATAACATTAAATTAACGTCATACACGGACTAAACCTTCGCCAGTTATTTGATAATTTGCAGCGATCTTGAAGATGCGTCCAAGTGTCCTTGATCCAATACTGTTAGTTGTTCAATTCCGAATTTTCCTGGGTTTTTTTTTATCCTGTTCAATTTCAAAGGGGTTAATGAGTTTAGCTCTATCCTGATTGATTAAAGATCAGTACTTATTTGGTGCTGCTTGTGTCAATGCTGTCAGAGTTTGGCCATGTTCTCTCATTTGACCATATTAACAATTACATGCCGTACTGTTTGTGAGTAGGTGCCGTTGTTCAGTGCAATGCTTTCCATTTTTTGAAGTTTTCTATTTTGAACTATCTTTCAACATATCCTTGCGCATTTATACGTCATCCAATTACCAAGCCACGTATTTATGAATCTCTGTGATTTTGTCAAAATTACCTGTGAGGACTTTACCGATCTCACCACGTATGATCCCAATGCCTCAGGTAGTAGCACAACTGTCAAATTATGCTCTATTTTAAAAGGGAAAGAACACAAACATCATCAATAGAATACTGCCTATTTACTACCAGCATCGACGATTTCCTTTCAGAAAATGCCAATTTAGACCAAATTGACATTTCACTGAATTACAAATGAATACACTGTTCTAAATCCAACTTGCTGCTGTATGTTTTTCGTCTTTATCTTCTTACATATTTCAGTCCTTCTCTTTTGTTTTTATATACCCATTAGTTACCATCCTAACTCGTTCATGAGCACTAGATCAAATTTGAATTCCAATTAGATATATTGATAAGACATAGTAAGAACTGCCGATGCTGGAGTCAGAGATAACACAGTGTGGAGCTGGAGGAACACAGCCGGTCAGGTAGCATCAGAGGAGCAGGAAAGCTGACGTTTCGGGTTGGAACCCTTCTTCAGAAATGGGGGAGGGGGAATAGAGCTCTGAAATAAATAGAGAGGAGGGGTTGGGCTAGGGAAAGTAGGTGGGATAGTGATAGTTGAGCGCAGGTATGTAGTGGTGGGGATCGGTCAGTGAGGTGGGAGGAGCGGATAGGTGGGAGAGAAGATGGACAGGTTGTATCAGGTCAAGGAGGTGGGGATGAGAGGGAGGGTTGGTCATGGGATGAGGCCAGGTGTGAGGAGATTTTGAAACTAGTAAAGTCCACATTGAGACCATTGGGTTGTAGGTTCCCAAGGCGGAATATGAGGTGCTGCTCCTCCAGTATCCGGTGGCATCGTTGTGACCCTGGAGGAGGCCCAGGATGGACAATTCGTCCAGGGAGTGGGAGGGGGAGTTGAAGTGGTTCACGACTGGAAGGTGTTGCCATTTGTCTTGAACAGAGCACAGGTGCTCTACAAAGCGGTCTCCAAGCCTCTGCTTGGTCTCACCGATGTAGAGGAGGCCACATCAGGAGCAGTGGATGCAGTAGAGCACATTAGCCGATGTGCAGGTAAACATCTGTCTGATGTAGAAGGTTTTCTTGTTTCCTTGGATGGAGGTGAGGGGGGATGCGTAGGGACAAGTGTAGCACTTGCAGGGAAAGGTGCCGGGGATGTTGTTGCGGGGAAGGGATGTGAGGGCAGAGGTGCGGGAAGCTCAAGAGATGCAGTCAAGAGCATTTTCGACCACTGATGGGGGGAATAAGAGGACACCTCGGATGTTCGTGAGTGGAACGCCCCATCTTGGGAGCAGATGCGACGGAGGCAAACGAATTAGGAGTAGGGGATCGCATTCTTGCAGGAATGTGGGTGAGAGGAGGTGCAGTCCAGGTAGCTGTGGGAGTCGGTGGGCTTGAAATAGATATCAGTTTTGAGGTGGTCACCAGAGATGGAGACAGCGAGGTCCAGGAAGGAGAGACAGGTATCAGAGATGGTCCAGGTGAACTTGAGGTTGGGGTGAAAGGTGTTAATAAAGTTGATGAAGTGCTCCTCGTGGGAGCACAAGGCAGCGCCAATACAGTCATCAATGTGGAGGAAGAGGTGGGGTTAGTGCCAGTGTAGCTGCGCAAGAGGGACTATTCCACATATCCTACGAAGAGGCAGGCATAGCTTGGGTCCACATGGTTTCCCATGGCCACCCACTTAGTCTGTACGAAGTAGGAGGCGTTGAAGGAGAAGTTGTTAAGGGTAAGGAAGAGTTCAGATAAGCGGATAAGGGTATTGGTAGAGGGAGACTGGTTGGGCCTGTGGGAGTGGAAGAAGCAGAGGGCTTTTAGGCCATCTGCGTGGGGAATGCAAGTGTATGGGGATTGGATGTCCATAGTTAAGATGAGGTGTTGGGGCCCTGGGAGTTGGAATTCTTGGAGGAGGTGGAGGGCATGGGTGGTGTCCTGGACGTAAGTGGGGAGTTCCTGAGCCAGGGGGGAGAAAATAGAGTCAAGGTAAGCAGAGATAAGTTCAGTGGGGCAGGAGCAGGCAGAGACAATGGGGTCGGCCGGGGTAGTCAGGTTTGTGGATTTTGCGAAGGAGATAGAAACGGGCAGTGCGGTGTTGGGGAACAATGAGGTTGGAGGCTGTGGGCGGGAGGCCACCTTTGATGATAAAGTTGTGGATGGTCTGGGAGATGAGATTTTAGTGGTCAGGGGTAGGGTCATGATCGAGGGGTCAGTAGGACAAGGTGTCAGAGAGTTGGAGCCTGGCCTCAGTGATGTAAAGTTCAGTGCGCCACACCACAACTATGCCTCCCTTGTCCGGGGGTTTGATGGTGAGGTTAGGGTTGCAGCGGATGTAGCAGAGGGCTGCACGTACTAGCTCCACCAGCCACAGCACCTTTCCCTGCAACAGCAGGAAGTGCTACACCTGCCCCTACACATCGCTCCCCCCACCTCACCTCCACCCAAGGAACCAAAGAAACCTACTACATCAGACAGATGTTCACCTGCACATCCGCCAATATGGTCTTCTGCATCTGCTGCTCCCGATGTGGCCTCCTCTACATTGGTGAGACCAACCAGAGGCTTGGAGACCGCTTTGTAGAGCACCTGCTCTCTGTTCAGGACGAACGACAACACCTTCCAGTGGCGAACCACTTCAACTCCCCCTCCCACTTCCTGGACGAGGAAGGGTCCCGACCCAAAACGTCAGCTTTCCTGCTCCTCTGATGCTGCCTGACTTGCTATGTTCCTCCAGCTCCACACTAGATATATTGATGATATGTTTTAATCAAGAACCAAATGTTTCTGTTTTATTTCAGGCATAAATGTAAAATTTTATTCATTCTTCACCTTCAATAACTTTTTTTCGTTAAAAGCTTCTAAATAAATCATGCACATTTATTAGATATCTCAAAATTTTCCAAATTCAAGCATCAACGTTTTCCCTTCGATATTTCTAATAATTTCTCTTCAAAGAAAACAATGGTTTTGCTCTGTGAATTGAAAGCACTCAGAGTTTGGGTGTGCTATTCCTGTTCCCTTGAAATGGTTTGCGAACACTAACCCAAGAGAATTTGATTTCATTTATTTATTCTGTCCAGGCTTCGTCGTTTTGATATGCCTGAAAACCAGTGGTCAGTTTTTTTTTTGGTTGTTTTCTGTTCTCCCGTTTTCAAACACGTTGCTAAAAGCATGGCTTGTGAGGTTTGAAGATGACGCATTTTAAAAAGGACAATGCATTTTTCGTCCAGCTCTCTGCTACGACGTTGAAAGTGTGCAGAATGATTCACACATTTTTGAAGTTGTTGGAAAATTTGCTGCATTTGCAATTGCCTGAAAATTTAAAAACAAAATTAATGCATTCCGTTTCTTGTAGAATGGATCCATTCATCCAAACATCTCTGACAATTCAGATACTTTAATCTTTTAAATGTATTCTCCATTATATGCAAAGAGCTGTGCAGTCAACCGACACTGTGCAATTAATTCCCTTCTGATTAAAAACGGGTGTGACAAAAAGATGTTAGACATAATTACGTCACAAAATATTCCTCTTGGAAAAAGACAAAGAACAGGCTTAACAGCATTAACAAAGGAAAAATCTCCATTCTTTGTTTGATTACTTCTGTTTCAAATCTATTGACATCAGCTTTCTCAGGCATCAGTACATGTTTTAGGCTTTAAAGGTTTCAAAATTCCAAACTCTGCTTAGTTCTCCTCAGTACAACTTCACACCAACAGACATTTAATATCAGCTAAGCTTACTTTCCAGTTTTAAAAAGTCAGAAATCTGTCAGAACTTAAACCCGAGGAGTCTCAGAATCCTGATGTTTCCATTCTTTTTCTATTTTTAGCAAGTAAGTTCAGCCTTGGTCTGATTTGCTGATAAGGAATAAGAATTGGTGTCCCGCATTAAATAGCAATTGTTTCAGAATGGAGTATGATAATTTAGGGATTATCCAAGAATGACATGTTTTAGCAATAAATAAAATGTAATTAAATGCATTAGAAATGTCAGTCGAGTCGCTATGTTGTTCTTGTATGATGTGGAAGTTAATGGATCCAAATGCAAGCCACAGTGTCCACATCTACAGTATATGATTGCAGCCCGAGGAATCTTGGCTCAGAGCTGATGAGTTGAAATCAGATTTTCAGACACTGCAGCACACCCGACAGAGGAGAGTTCGATTGTCTCTGGGCTCCAGCAGTCACATTGTCTAGCTTGTATAGTTCAAATTTTGCCAATGGTCAGGGACTGGACGGAATGGCAACAAGCGAGGGATCCTCAACAAAGTATTAGAGGAGGCTCAGCTCTTAAACTTTTGTACGAGGCGTGAAGTATTTGCTCCCCGTATGGATGAGGAAAGAGTCTGCAAGGAGAATGACAACTGCACCATGGTCCTGGAAGCCACTCAAGATGGATGAGCACAAAGAAAACTGATTGCAGTTGTGAATTCTGTAAATGCGGCGACAAATGGCAATCTGAATGAACAGAACAGATCAATGTGCATTGCCTACCTGGTGTAAACGTAAAGGACATTGCGAGGCGTCTTGAAAGGATATTGGGGAGGCAGTGGTGGATCCAGTTGTTACGAGTCATCTTTACACCAACAACAACACAGCAAGAGTTGGAAATGCTATTTGCTTGTGGAAGGTCAGGAATTTGGAACATTTTTCTTTAAAAAAAACGGATCTCAAATTTGCAATCTCTGGACTATTGCCTGAGCCGAGTGCAAATTGGCAAAGAGTTAAAGAGATTAGGAGAGGAGACACGTGGCTAAAGGAGAGGTGTGGGAAAGAATGGTCATATTTCGTGGGGCACTGGCATCACATTCGTGACAGGAGGGAACTGTGCCATTGTGACTGGCTCAACCTAAATGATCTGAGTCCAGGGCCCTACTGGAAAAGCAAAACGGGGTGATCACAAGGACTTTCATTTAGTTAAAGGGCGCAATGTCTTAGGAGAGATTATTAAAGTTTCCAGAGTAAGTTCGTTGGACAGAAGGAAAAGAAAGGACAAGACACTAACCATAGGCACAGAGAACAAATGGGCAACAATGAGAAGGTGGCGGTTAGTGCAGGACTGAGGATGTCGGATTTAAATGCATGCAGCATATAAAATGAGGTAAATGAACTTGTAGTGCAGATTGAAAATGATGACTACGATGTTGTGGGAATCTCAGAGACTTGTCTACAAGGAAATCAGGGCTGGGAAATATATATCCAAATATACACGTCCTATCGAAAGGACAGGCAGAAAATGAAATTAAATTGACAAGAAGATGTGGCATAGGGTCAGAAAGTGCAGAATACGTATGGGCAAAGCTGAGGAACAGCGAAAGCAACAAACGCCTGATGTCCTCCTAGCAGTAGTCAGGAGGTGGGGCAGAAAATAAATCAGGAAATGGACAAGTCATGTAAAAAAGGTACTATTACAAGAATCATGGGAGTTTTCATTTTGCAGGTGGATTTGGAAATCAGGTTGGTAGCAGATCCGAAGGGAAAAAATTAGTGAGATTGTTGATTTGTTTGCCCAGCTGGTAGGTTGGCTTGCAGACTTTTCATCACCATACTAGATAACATCATCAGTGCACCTCCAATCAGGCGCTGTTATTCTGACCCGCTTATTACTCATGTGGTTCAGTCTGATGCGGTGGTTGGCCTCATTTCCGGTTCTGTTTCATAGTGATTGGTATATAGGGTCTATTTCCACATGTTTGTTGATGGAGTTCCGGGTTGAGAACCAGTTCTCTAGGAAATCCCGTGCGTGGGAAACCTATGCCATCCTAGGAGCACCACCCGCGAGCAGCACTACTTCTTAATGAGTGCCTCAGTAAACAAGCATTACTGCACAGCATAAAATTCAAACCACTTCTCAACAACCCACAAGCACGAAGGACAACTGAACAGAACAGTCACAGAATGCTACGGGTAATGACCAACGATGGCCACAACCGCCTTCACAAATATGAGTGGGAAATTGCATGACAAAAACCTTTATCAAACAGCATAAGACCAAGACAAAGACAAGACTGGCCCCACAGATAAAATCAATTCATTCTGCCATTTCATCTCATGGGGTTCTTGACCTCCTCTGTTTTATTTCCAAACTTGAATGCTATCCCAGAACTTCAATTATTTCTGCCTTTTTCTCGATGTCAGGCAATACTTCTTGTGGCAAATGTCACTCAACCTGGATTTTGAAAGTTTCTTTATGACTGCAAGATATAAGTGTGTCATTTGCAGGAAATTCTTTCCCGTTTCCAGAGCCACGTTTATGCATTAAACACAACCGTTTATTTTACTTCACTTGTTCTATGTACTCATACACCACCAATGATCTCGTTTCTGCATCTCATCCAGAATCCCGAAGCACTGTCATTACTCACTGTGGTAGCATGCTGGGAATCAAGCTCAGCGGTGCTTCACAGTGCCAGGAGCCTGGGGTCTATTCCAGCCTTAGGTGATTGTCTGTGTGGAGTTTGTATGTTCTCCACGTGTCTTCTGTGTTTCTGCCGGGTGCTTCAGTTACCTGCCATAGAGCAATGATGTGCAGATTGGTGAACTGTCTGTGCTGAATTACCCCGTATTGTCGAGGAATGTACAGGTTAGGTAGATTACCCACGGTAAATGCACGATTACAGGGGTAGAGTGGGAGCTCTATCTCGGTGGATGCTCTTTGGAGGGTCAGTGAAGACTCTATTGGCCGAATGCCCTATCTCTGCACTGTTGGAATTCAATGTGTAGTTTTCTTTCAAAAACAATATATGTTCATATATTTTCATATGGTTTTATATATTGTAGGATGTGGACATCACTAGCTGGCGAGCATTTCTTGCCCTCCCTAGTTGCCCGTGTGAAGGTGGTGCTTAGCTGCCTTCTTGAGCCTCTACTGTCCATGCACTGTAGATAGATCCATTATAGCGTGGGAATGGAACTCCAGGATTTTGACCAAGCGACAGTAAAGAAATAACGATATATTTCCAAGTCAGAATGGTGAGTGGCTTTGAGGGGGTCTTGAAGGTGATTGTTTTCCCAAGCATCAACTGTTTTTGTCCATCTAGATGGAAGTAGTTGTGGGTTTGCAAGGTGTTTGTTAAGGATCTTTGATGAAATTCTGAAATGCATCTTGTAGGTAGTAAAAACTGCTGCTGATGAGCGTCATTGGTAGAGTGAATGATGGTGCCAATCAAGGATGATGCCAGGCTTCTTGAATGCTGTTGAAAACTGGAACCATACAGGCAAGTGGGAGTATTCCATCACACTCCTGACTTGTAACCTTGTAGATTGTGGACAGGATTTGGTAAGTCAGGAGGCGAGTCATTTTCCACAATATTCCTTGCCTCGCCTTACCTTGCCCTTGTGGCTGTTTCATTTACGTGGTGTTTCTGCTCAATGCTAACTCCGAAGATATTGATGCTGGGGTATTCAGTGATGGTAACTCCATTAAATGACGGTAGTTAGATTGTCTCTTATTGGAGGTAGACATTGCCGTGCAGTTATTGTCCAGAACTTGTTCCATGCTTTGGGAGTTCAGGAGGTGCGAATGGTGCTGAACATTGCGCAACAATTGGTGAACATCCCCACTTCTGACATAATGATGGAGGGAACGACATTGACGAAGCAGCAGAGACTTATTAGACTTTGGAACGACCCTGAGGAACTCCGGCAGAGATGTCCTGCAGCAAGATAATTGACATCCATCAGCCAGAACTATCTTCATTTTTACCAAGTATGACTCCAACCAGAGGAGATTTCGCCCCGGATACCAGACTATTCCAGTTTTCCTAGGGTTCCTTAGTACCACATTCAGTCAAACACAGCTTGGATATCAAGGACTTTTGCTGTCACCTTGTTTCGTGCATTCAACGATTTTGTTCATGTTTGAACGAAAGGTGCAATGAGGTCAGAACCTCAGTGGCCCTGGCAAAACACACATTAAGTGTTTGGGAGCAGGGTGTTGCTTGAAAGCACTGTTGAAGACACTTTCCATCACTTTAGAGCTGATTGCCAGTAGTATTATAGAACAACAGTGGGTTGATTTGCATTTTTCCCTTTTATTTTTGAGTCTATGTTTTCCCCATTGTGTGATTTATTCCAGTGCTGCTCATGCATTAAAAGAACTTAGCAAGGCACACAGAAAGTTCTCGAGTATATGTCTTCAGTGTATGGCCGGACTTACATCAGGGTCCATAGTATTTGCCACCACCCGTTTCTAATATCAAGTGGACTGAATTGGATTAGATGAAGACTGGCATTTGTGATTCTAGGATTCGTTGCAGAAACCAAAATTGTCAACCACTGATCACTTCTGGCAGAATATTGCTGTGTATGCTTCAACCCTAACTTTTGCATTAATGTGTTCGGCCCTTCCATCATTGGGGATGTGTGTGGAGGCGCCTCCTCTTCTAGATCTATATTTGAGTTGTGTAATTATCTGCCACGAGTCACGATTGGATGTGGCAGGACTGCAGAGGGACTGCACAGAGACGACACAATCTGTTGATTGCGCATTAATTACCTCAGTCTGTCACTAGCTGCCTATGCTGTTTGGCACAAAGTAGTCTATAATAGCTTCAATAAATTGGAACCTTATTTTTATTTATGCCTGGTGCAACTCCTGACTTCACCCTCTATTGAACCAGGGTTGTTTCTCTGGTTTGATGTTAATGGTTAACCGGGAAATATGGCCGGTCACGAATCTGCAGATTTTAATGAAATACAATTCTGCTGCTGTTGGTGGCCAGGTTTTCGAGAATATTTGTCGCTTGGATTGTGGATGAGGTTGTAGACATGCTCACTGAGCCGGTGGTTTTAGTTGCAAAAGCTGCGTAATCTTGCTAGGTAACATCATCGGTGGGCCTGCGGTTCTGTTCACAATCTGTCCAATTTAGCACAGTGACGGTGTCACACAAGGGAATGGAGAGTGCTTGCAATGTGAAGGCGGGACATTATCCCGACAAGAACTGTGTGGTGATCATTCTCATTGATAAGGGGAGACTTGCAGCCGATTGGTAGGGAGGATGTCTGGTATTCTTTTACCTCTTGTTGTTTCCTGCTCTACCTAGCACAGACCCAGTCTCATATCTCAGTGCTTTAAGACCCGAACTGCCCGATCAGTATTGCTGTGAAGCCAGCCTTGGTGGTGGATATTGAAAATCCCCCACAGAGAGTTAATTTTGCCGTTGCAATCCTCTGTGCTTCCTGAAAATGGTGTTCAACATGTAAGAACAATGATTCGTCAGCTGAAGAGGACAATATTTGCTACTCAGCAGGAGGCTTCCTTGTCCATGATTAATTTGACGTATGAAAATTTATGGAACCCAGAGTCAATTTGAGGTCTCCAAGCGCAACTCTTTCTCGACTGCATACAACTGTGCCACCACCTCTATTGGGTCAGATCTTCCAGTGAGAATAGAGCATATCAACGAATTGATATCATGAGTCTGGGACATTGTCTGTAATGTATGCTTCCGTGAGTATGACTAAGTCAGGCTGTTGCTTGACTAATGTGTGAAATAGCTCTCCCAATTTTGACACAAATCCACAGATGTTGAGAAGGATGAATTTGAAGCTGGGTTGTATTTGCCTTTGTCTTTTTCGGTGCCTAAGTTGATGCCAATTGGATAGTGGTCTTTAGTTGAAAGGGAATAACAGCATAAAAATTCAGACAGTTATCTGACAATCAGGTCCATTATATTAAGAATGCAATGGCAAGACACTTCAAAGATGTCCACATGATTAGAGAATGTCAATATGAATTTACAAAAGGGAAATTTGTGGTGACAAATCGGCTGAAGCTTTTATTTTGAGGAAGTAACTTGTAGAATATTATTACAGTTCCAGCTGATGTTTTTTACTTAGCAAGTCAGATCCCAAAATGGAATCCCAAAGGATACATTGTTTAAAAAATAATCCTTTCTAAAATATAAACCCACGGGACTGTAGATTTCATTTTAACAATAAAACAGATGTTTATTACACAAAATAAATAAATAGGAAATGAAATAAAACAGGCTATCTACACAAACCACAACTAGAAAACAATTCAAATCACACAGAAAAGCGAATTCCCTGACACCATGTGATACAGTTAGTTGAAATCTGTAGAATTTACTTAATTGTTTCTTATCAGTTTTGGCCCTTACAGAACTCAAACCTTAGACTTTCTCATCTTCGAATAAGAAATGCAAGTTTTAACTCAAACATTCCTGGTCTGAAGGTTGTCACACATTACTTTCTTCAATTGAGGCAATTTATTTCCTTAACCGCAATAAACAATCTTCGTTTTTTTACACGACAGAAATGGTAATTGTGTCTGTGATGTCTCCTACGAACTGCATCCAAAGTTTTTGAACTGCTTTTTTTTTTTAGCAAAATTGCTCATTCTTGATTCCAGTAAACTTCATGCTACTCTTTGCAACCTTAAATAGCCACAATATGAACTAAGTTCCATTCACAATCCAGGAGACACATACCAGTTTCAAAGTCAAATTGCACACCATGCATCACAGTAGATAGGGAGAACAGTAATATGGCGTTGTTGGATTAGATTATGAGAATTTGATGAAATCTTACATAAGAGTTTATGGTGCAATATTGAAACACGGATGTTTTGGTGAAATATAATACAATATACTGAAAATTTGCTAGAAGACAGAAAAACAGAATAGGAATAAATAGGTCTTTTGGAGTGGAATGAAAGATACGAATGGGATATCAGTCGAGCAAGTCAGAAAGGCATAGAGTCATACAGCATAGAAACAGATCCTTCGGTCCGACCAGTCCATGCTGAACGTAATCCCAAACTAAAATAGAATTGTGATAATTGGACCCAAACTGTTCCCCCACTTTTACTTCAGTCACCTGCTCTGGCTTATTGCCCAAAAGAAGGTCCAGTTTTGTTCCTTCTCTAGTCGGAGAATTCACATATTGATAAAGATTTTTTTCTTGAACACGTTGGACAAATTCTCCAATGTCCAAACTTTTAACACTCTGGTAGCTCCAGTCAATGTTTGGAAAATTTAAAAAGCCTATTCTTACAACTTTAATATGCTTCCATATATCTGAGATATTTCTGCATATCTGTTTCTTTCTTTTTGCTATTGGGGGCGGGGGGGCAATAGTATCATCCCATCATGGTGATGTTTCCTTTCTTATTTCTAATTTCCATCCATATATTTTCACTGGATGATTTTTCAGAAATACCTTCTCTAGTTACAGCAGTAATACATTATTTAATCAAAACGCCTCATCCCACCTTTCATAAAAACCAAAAGTACTGCGGATGCTGTAAATCAGGAACAAAAACAAAAACCCTGGGTCACCGGACCCGAAACATTAACTCTGTTTTCTCCTCCACAGATGCTGCCAGACCTGCTGAGCTATTCCAGCAACTTTGTTTTTGTTCACCCCACCTTTATCCCGCCTCCTTTTCAATCGTTCCTGTTGCACCTGAAGCCCGGAACATTGAGCTGCCAGTCCTGTCTATCTCTCAGCCAAATACTTGAGCTTTAATGATGATCCAGATATTCAATTTATCAGATAACCACGAGAGCAGTGCTGACTGGGTTTGCATGTCGGAAATGTGCTGAATTCCAGAGCAGTAGACTCTCTGGGAATTGTCCTGAAAATTTAGGATTTTAATAGGCATTTTCTCTAGTCAACAAAGAGTTGTGAATCAGTTAAGCTAATCGTCCTGGAAAAATGTACAGGTCAGAAGAAAACGACTCAAACTCTCGATCAAACTGTTAAGCTAACATCGTAACTTTCCATTTTCCAAGTGACAACACCTCCGTTGTTCGTTTATGCAACTTGGAGGCCTAGTGATCAACGCTCCAAATATATCACCTCCCCACCACCCCCGCCCATCACAGTTCCATTCTCTCCTGGGACGCGTAACAGCACCAGACCTGGTTGGAACTGAAAACGCCTACCCGCCACCAGAGCCAATACACGCTTTGTCATAAATAAAAGAAATACATCCCCACTGCTCTCCACGCCAACAAAACAGCTGCCTTCCTCTGTCGGCAGTCCTGATACCTGCTGTCATTGAAAAACCCGAATCTCCTCACTACTGACCTGTCCTCTCCCCGACCCCCAACTTACTCTAGGCACTCCTCCACTGTACAACTGACACCCTGCTTACCTGACACACTGGCATTCTAATTACCTCGCAGCTTACCCATTTGGTACCCTAGCTACCTGGTTCCCTTACTCCTCAACCAACTGCAAATCCAACTGCGTGCTAACCTATATACTTACCTTTCACAGGAGCTGCAAAGGTAACTGACTGTACTCGAGACTTAAATCGCAGAATACTGGAAAAGGCGATGCAGTTTTATATTCTCCAACTATTCTGTTGGATGAGAGAACTCATTAAATCCTTACAGTGCGGAAGTAGGCTATTCACCCCTTGCAGTCCTCACCGACCCTCTGAAGAGCATCGCACCATCTCCAGCTCTCTATTTCCCACGGCTGATCCAACTAGCCTAAACATCCCTGGACACTATGGGCAGTTTAGCATGGTCAATCCACTTAACCTGCACATATTTGGACTGTGGGAGTAAATTCATGCAAAAACAAGAAGAATGTACACAACTCTACACAGACAGTCATCCAAGACGGAAATCGAACATGGGTCACCGATGCTGTCAGGAAGTAGCACTAACCAGTAAGTCACCGTCCCGTCCCGCTATTGGGTTCCAAGTATTATCTGCATTTAAGAACGAACCAGAATTGATTGCCAGTCAGACATGCAGAACTCATTTCTATTGGGTAAATAAAGAACGAGATGACAATCTGACTGTGATCGCCACTCTTCAGAATAGCGAGGCCAAGAATAGTTCCAGTCTTTTGATGGTTAGAGATTCATTGGAGCAGCGTAGAGTGGAGATTTCAATGGGAAGAATGCCAGACAAGGCAGACTGCACGGAAAATGCTCATGAAATGAAATATTCCAGTCAGAAACATACCGCACCTGAAACTACGGACAAAATTCATGTAAGTTGAAGAATCTAATTGGTTCTTACACCACCTGCTGGTTGTGCTGTTGTTCATTTAAATCAAAGAATACAGCATCTACGTCCATAAAAACGGGACATGACTTCAATTCTACTGACCACCTGACACAATGAGGGAGCTGTTGAATTCCACGTATTCTGCACCATTCTGAAGGGAGCTGGATCAAATTTGTGAAATAACTGGAAGAGCCTGTTGAAGTCAGAGAATTGGAATTAAATCACTCACTTAAAATTCATAGGTACTTAGAAAATGCTAGAAGATTAGAAACATATCTAATATCTTGGTAACCATTTAAGAGACGCTCTGACTGGACTTTGACTCACATCACATTCCTTCGCACTCGTTACAACGCCTGGACTACCATAACCTCCAGCAGCCAAATCCCTTCCCCTCCACTCGATCCGATTCGGCCTCCCAAACCGAACTCAAAGTGATGATGTACTTAGAGCCTGGATTTCAGTATTTTGTCAGACAGAAATATGGTCAAATGTTATTCTCATCTTTGGGCTGTTAAATTGAAAACACTTGTGGGCTGTGGAAATAGCAAGTTCTGCAGATGCTGAAAATCAGAGTCGATACACTGTGGAACTGGAGGAACACAGCAGGTCCAGCAGCATCAGAAAAGCAGGAAAGTCGACGTTTCGTGTCGGGACCCTACATCAGGATTGGGTCGACTTTCCTGCTCCTCCAATACTGCCTGACCTGCTGTGTTCCTCCAGCTCCACACTGTATCGATTTGTACGCTGTATTTGAATGTTATGATTGAAATACAAACATTACAGTGAAGGAGAAAAATAAAGGATTGCGAATGCTGGAAATCAGAAGAACAAAGAGAGATTGCTGGGGGTGGGGGGATCTCCAGCACTTCTGGCAGCAGAGAAAGCAGAGTTAATGTTTTACGTCGAGTGACCCTTTCTCCGAACTGTTCTGAACGAGGTTCACTGGACAGTAAGCGTTAACACAGATGCTATCAGACCTGCTGGATTTTTTTCCAGCAATTTCCATTTGCATTACACTTAAGTGAGTTGGCTGCTTGTCCAAATGACTACAAGTTATATGAGTGCTGCAGCTGCTGTCTGAACCCAGCAAGGAAATTGTCTTTCAAATATAAGTAAGTTTCCTCTTAATCTCCCATTTCACAGTCAGGGGAACACTTGTGTCCAGTTACAAAAGTCACCGTCAAATCTCAGACAGGGTGAGGGTTCCTCCCAGCTCTTATCCATTTCCCGTGTTACAACCAGGTTATACAAACTAGATTGATTTCCTATCGATTGTAGCAGTGGGTCGAAGCCCCGATAATTGATTCTATTCACTTATTAACTGTATTAATGAGGAATAACTGTGTTCCCTTACCTCGGACACTGTTCTTTTCAATGCGCATTTATCTCACACCAACCCAAAGGCAGAAATCCACTCTATTTCCTGCCCTCTGCACTGACAGTTGCTCACTGACAGTTCATGCGTTATCTTTTAAATGTTCTGCAAGGCTGCACTTTTTACACAAAACAATGAACTGAGGATGTTGGAGAACTGAAGCAAGAATAGAAAGATCTGGCGAAACTAGCATCTGCAAACATAAAAATGGAGTTAACGTTTCTGGTCGAATGATCCTTCCTTCATTTATTAATAAGGGTATCCCTGAGTAAGTGATCTCAATTCTCTGTTCTATGTTGGTGTCCTGTACCACCGGCCACTGTCAGTTCTCAAAAGTAAATGAAGTTTGACTTTTTGTGAATACGTTTAGCGTGGTCCACTTGTTGCAACGGTTCTCTCTGTTCCTGGTCATGGACTCAGAATCACGTTTACTTTGTGAATCAGAGCATTGCTCTATTACTGATCCTGTCACCACTCCTGTGCATTCTTTTGTTATTTCTGAACCATTCACGTTGCTGCTTCTCCCTCAACGCCAGAATTTCATCTTCAATCACATATTCTTATTTCAACAACTGCCCCACTACTGTTTTCAATTTGGGATCATGATGCACTATTATAGTCCCTCGAAGTACCTGGAGACTCCAGTTCATGCAATGAGCTATTCATTTTGATTCATAGTGTACTTATAACTTCACACCGAGGCTCCAGAATTGATGATATAATAGTGTACTGTAAACCGATGAACGTTTATGTAATTATTTTCAAGTAACAAGGTTGTGGGATGTCAGATTCCATATTGTCAAGTTACATTGCAATGTCTCTGTGTGCTTTTCGTATTAAAGTTTCATACAGAGATTCTTCTACAGAGATGAAGGAGGATAGAATTGCAGGTAGCAGGTTGTCAGAGATGGGCTTAACGTATTTCAGCAATAGTGAAGTGAGTTTGGAGTGGGCAAGGTCATGGCGTATAGGTGGTGATTTAAACGTGGATTGGTGGAATGATTCCTGAGTTTCAAGGTTTGAATTAAGTGTTTGGTTACATTAGTTTGATCCAGAAATACTGAAGGATTGGTGATCTATTTCCAGGTTGGGATGGTGAATGGCTTCGAGAGTACCTTGCAGCAAACAGTATGAGTCCAGGTCGCCGTGATGTCTGTCTCTTCCCTGGGCTGTGGTACGTTATAGCAGGAGGGGAAGAGCCCTTTCATTGTGGTCCATAATTGTAGAAAGAACGTTGGAAAGTCAGAGAATTTTCCAAGTCAGTGTGAGAAGCTTGACCACAAATTAAGAATCCTAAATATAACAAGGTTTCTATTCTAGAAGTGAGCCACAAGTCGATATGTGTGACAAGTAAGACCAGGAATCGGAATGTGTGGCTCAAACACTTCACTGGGAGAAATGGGCTCCGGTTCTTCTGGTGCTGGCGCCAGGACTGTGAGCGTCGGTGTAACATGTTGTGCAGACACTTTTTTTTCCCAGAAAATTAAAAGTTAAGTATTTGAAGGCGCTTAATTTTGTGTATTTATTCATACCTATTACACTTTAACTTTACGTTAATATTCCTTCAATTGTGCAATTTAATCACAGTCATAGTCAGGTCTCACCGCCAGATCCAGTAATAGATTACAGTTTGCACCAAAATTGAGCAAAACTGACTCAATTTCTATTAATCAGATGGGTGAGTCTCCTTTCTGTTTATTATCCTTTTACAGTTAACGTGACAACTATTGTGATTGTGTGCCGAGGAACCACTGGTCTCTCCAAATGTATCACTCACTAGCCGCCACCAACCCCCCCCCCCCCCCCCCCCCCGCTTCCCCCAGGACATCTGTTTCCTGTCATTGACGTAATTTTTGATAAATTCATGATTATTATTTCCTGACTACAATCCTGATACTTACCCCACACACGCGCTCGTGTGTGTGTGCGTGTGTGTACTTGTGTGTGTTTTTTAAACCACATCCTGGTTCCTGCACCTACCGACATTGCTGCCTGATTAACAGTCACTGTTCCTTTTGATCCTTTACTGCGAGAGGTTGAGAGTCAGATATTGCACTGAGAAAACGGCTGTTGTGGTTTTAGGAATGGTCTGTCTGGTGTTCTGTTTCGAAAACACTCCCTTTCATTTTGCATTCGAGACAATCACTGCCAACGACAACATAGCCTGGTTCGACAATTTGAATGTAGAATATTACACTCTGGCTGCATGCAAAATATTTCGCTGGATTAACCATTGTTCAACTTCATTTCTCCTAACATTCCTGTGCAACGTATTTTAAAGGTCAGTAAAATCTGCAGGAGGTTGAGCCAGAACAATGACTGATGTCAACCATAATGATACAGAGATGAAGAGAAGGAAATTCATCAAGTTATTCCTCAGCGTAAATTTCCTACTGTTTCCTACTGGACAGTGGGAGCCTTTTTCCTCGGATGGTGATGGCTAGCACGATGGGACATAGCTTTAAATTGAGGGGTGATAGATAAAGGACAGATGTCAGAAGTAGGTTCTTTACTCAGAGAGTAGTAAGGGCGTGGCATGCCCTGCCTGCAAAAGTAGTAGACTCGCCAACTTTAAGGGCATTTAAATGGTCATTGGATAAACATATGGATGATAATGGAATAGTTTAGGTTAGATGGGCTTCAGATTGGTTTCACAGGTCGGCGCAACATCGAGGGCCGAAGGGCCTGTACTGCGCTGTAATGTTCTATGTTCTATGTTATGGGTGATATTTGCGATATTCTTCTTGTTAATGAAAATTATAAACAAATACTATTCAAGAGCTGGAATGATGCAATGTTGATCCCGGACAATACCAAATTTATGATCCTGCTTTTGAGTTTCTGCACAAATGCGATTATTTCTGCAGTGACGTAGAACAAATTCAGAGAGGTGCTGAAGAATGGGATGAAGCGTCCACTCAGAATAATATTTAAATTATTGAAACGCTGTAAATAACGGAGGCCCTCTTAGTGGTTTTTTAAAAAAAGAAGCAAAATCCTAGATCAATAAAGCGATTAGCTGATATTAAACAGAATTGAGGTATAAGTTTTGACCATGGAAATAACAAATAACGCAGTGATGTTGAACTTGAACAGGACACAGTCAGGTTACATTTAAAGCAATGTGCACCATACTGGTATTCGAACAATAAAACTATATAGATTCACTGGGAAGGTTATGGAGGCAAACTGAGCGACCGGTATTTAAAATAGTTAATGCTTGGATAAGGTAAGTGTGGAGAGAATTTGTTCACCTGTGACAGAAGATACATGAGCATAAATAGTAGTTATTGAGTAACAAATCATCTCAAACACAAACAGCGATTTAAGTACTAGCAAGCACTTGGCATGCCCTTAGTTGTGGACTTCCATTGCACAAAACTGGTCCATTGCTTAGGTAGTTAAGAACATACAACTGTACAGCACAGGAAAGGGCCCTTCGGCCCATGATGTTGTGCTGAACATGACGCTAAATTAACCTATTCCCTTCTGCCTGCATTTGGTCCATATCCTTCCATTCGTTGCATATTCATATGCTAATCTAAAAGTTCCTTAAACATCCCTATCGTACCTTCCTTCACCGCTACCCTGGTAGACTCTTACCACGCTGTGTGAAAAAAACTTGCCACCACATCTCCTTTGAACTTTCCCCACCCTCCCACCTTAACTGCACGCCACTTAGTTTTAACTCTGGGTAAAAGATTCTGACCGTCAACCCTATCTATGCATTTCATAATTTTACCTACTTCTATCAAGTTTCCCCTCAGCCTCCACCGCTTCAGAGACAACAACCCCAGTTTTTCTAGCCTCGCTTTATAGCTCATATCCTCCAAACTAGGCACTGTCCTGGTCACCCTCTTTTGCACCCTTTCCAAAGCTTCCACAACCTTCCTGTAATGTGACGGCCAGAACTGAACGCAATACTCTAAAGTCTGGCCCAAACAAAGTCTTATAAAGCTGCAGCATGACATCCTGACATTTGTACTCAATTCCCCGACCAATAAAGGCAAGTGTGCCATAGGCCTTCTTTACCATTCTATCAGGGAGCTATGGACTTGAATCCCAAGGTCCCTCTGTACATCAATGCAGAGTCCTGCCATTAACTGTATACTTTTCCTTAACATTTGATCTCCCAAAGTGCAGCATCTGACACTTATCCGGATTTGACTCTATCTGCCATTTCTCCACCCATATCTGCAACTGATCCATATCTCGCTGTATCCTGTGAGTTTAAATATCAATCTAGCAGAGTGTGAACAGAACACGATGCTGTATGGTAGAGATGAGATAGATAGCAATGGAAGTGAAACATACATACCGAAAGTGACTAATTGATTTTAGTGACCCTTGTCTATGCTGTGCCTTCCAAATCATGCTATCTTCTAATTTACAGCTTCGCACTGTCTCCCTATCCATTGACGAGGTTCTCACTCTGAAGGCTGCAAACCAATTGCTGTAAATAACATGAAACATACCTTTTACAGTAGACCTCAGATAGAAGGCAATAAAGTCTTTGTTCTTCACGAACAAAAATGTAACAAATATTGATCCAAAATATTGTTGGCTCAATTGCTGTATGGATGAAGGAATTTCTAGATCATTCCTGAGACAATTCAGTCGATAAAAGACAATGGTAAATTATTATAATGATGCCCTTTTGAATAGCTGGGCCTGTCCCTCAGCTTCACTCAGTTGTTTTTATTAGTGATTAATTGAATAATTGAGGTCACTGGATAATTCAAAAGGCATTTGAACTGCTCTCTGAAATTGGATTGAGTCACTCCATAAATAAGAGTGTTTGTGCAGCAACTTAAGTTCCGCAACATAAATCCCATTTGCCTTTAGAGATATAAAGCATCAGTGTCATGCTGATCATCTGTTTCTGAAAGTACATAATACAAGAAATCAATGACATACCAACCACAAAAGGATGAAGCTGCCAGATATGGTGAAAAGTAAAATCACAGACTTCCTTCTACTCTCCATCTCAGAATCACTGTGATTCTCTCTATTGCTTTGACCTCTCAGGCCCTTGCGGACTCGACTAGTTACTATAATGTATTTGACTGTTCGAGAATTGAGCAGTAAAATTAAAGCAAATGGCAGCAATGGGGTTAAAACTGTATCAAACCAATCAACAGCCATCCAAATAGGCTCTGTATAATAGCTTGGTTTTACAGAACAGAACCAATGTATATTATCAATTATCACTGTGGGTTTAATATAAAATAGAAGGGGACATTCTTTAAACAGAGCAAAGTACATGCTGTTGCTACAACCACGGTAGCAACGTTCTTCGTGCAATATTTGGTTTTCAGATTCTGGTAACAAGTGGCTACATGTCTATCCAAAGTGAAGAACACTGTGAACCAAACAGAACAATCTATCGCCGCATAAAGCACGACTAAAATAGCACTGCACACAGGAGTCATGTCCAGGAAAGATCCTGGAAAGTAAAAATAACTGATTCGCCATAGTATGACCTCAGTGATAATAACCAGTAGATCTGCCATTGCCATGGCTACTAGATAACGAGTGATGCCTTTGGAGAGATCACATTTTCCCTGTGATAGGACCACAATTGTCAAAATGTTGGCTGTAACAAAAAGAGAAAAGAGAAGAAACTGGAAATTAATGATCAATTATCTTCCATGTTTGAGTTAAGTACTGGTAGGGCTTTTTTCCAATCAAAATCAAGTTGGTTAATGCTATGAACAAAACATTTTTAAAACAAAAAATAACCTCAAAACAAACAACATATGTGCAGCTACCCACGTTCTATTTTGTCTTTCGTGCACGAAATATGGGTGCTTCTGGAAACTCAGCGCCCCCTAGTATGGACTCCTGCTAAGTGGATTTCTTGAACTACTGCAGTCTAGGTCCTGTCGATCACACCACAAAGCGCTTCTAGAGGGTCATCCAGGACATTTACTCAGTGGCAGCAAAGAGAGAGTGACAAATTTCCAAGTCAGGCGTATACTTAGAGGGAAAACCAAATGGTTTCCCTGTACCAAGGCTCCTGCTTTCATTGTTCTTCTGATAGTGTTCAGAATTTGAAAGGTTCTGTCAAAGAAGCCCTGACGAGTTACTATTGTAGATCTTCTAGT
Source organism: Rhincodon typus (assembly GCF_021869965.1). Classification (NCBI taxonomy): domain Eukaryota; kingdom Metazoa; phylum Chordata; class Chondrichthyes; order Orectolobiformes; family Rhincodontidae; genus Rhincodon; species Rhincodon typus. The sequence continues at coordinate 2,706,112 of NC_063366.1, forward strand.
AAATACATGTGTTTTCTAAGGTACATTACTGATGAAGTAAGTGAATGTTTATGAATGAGTACAGATTGTCATCGAGCAGGTTATTTTATTCTGGACGGTTTCTGCTGTTTCTGTTGATGATGTAGTCGTCGAGACACTTGGCTGATTTCAATCATTGTTCTGGTATGTAGCTGTTGAACAGACTTTGGACAATCTATGGGTGCGTTTCTCATTGTAGGCCACAAAGCTGCTCTTAAGATGAATAAATGATATGACTTATCATGATTCTGGTAATTTATAAAGCTTTCAGGACAACAATTGCAATATGTTCAGTGATTCAAGGTCATTTTTCCCAGTCAATTGTTGGAAATTGTAATGTTTCTCACAGAACAGAAGACCCAACATTGTTTCTCACTTATGAGACTGCATTTTGTTGCCTGGAAACATGCTGTGTTACCCGTGCAGTTACAAATGGAGCTGAACACAATGCAGTCATCACAATGTCAGTCAACCATTTATTAATGATCATCTGAAGATGATTGGGCTGAGGATGTTTAATGATTAGTTCCTGCAGTGAGGTTTTTTGGGCTCACATGATTCACAAACAACCTTCACAATCATGTTTCTTTAAGTCTGGCTAGGGAGGGCAAGTTCTTTTGTTTTTATCCCCCCTTCTTAATCCCACTGTAAATGTAGCAAAATCTCAGGATTTCTGGACCATGGCCACAACTGGACAAATGACATGGGCTAAAATATAGACATCTGCACTAGAGAACACATTTTACTTTGAGCGATCCCATCATGTTGTGTTGAGGACTATGGCAGAATTAATCAGTGATTAAGCATTTATAAATCAAACAGAAGGTGGTCACTGGTGAGAAAACTCCACATTGTCAAAATTTAACTGAATAAATTCATCAATCATCTGCAAGAAAAAAAAGCAGGGATACCAAAGATTCCTAATATAATGATGAAAGATATGGAAAGTGTCGAAGGCACTCCAGTCAGTTGCAGATTTTTTCCAGTTTAATGCCACAATCCAATGTTCATTCTATGCAACAAACTCCTCACAGATTTCGGTCCTTACGACCCACAATGTCTCAGAATTACATTGGCAAAAGGGAAGGTATCAGCATGAGAACCTTTATGCGATTGAAACAATCACAGCAACTAAAATATTTTCAAATACCAGCAAAAAACCTTCCCTTTGACAGTTGATTATATCAATAAAACATGGAAGTAACCATGACGAAAGAAGAGATGAAAATCTTTGAGAATTCCTCTTTTTTTCAGCAATACTCAAGTTCTGTACAAACAACCGACAATTTTAAAATACAACTGGCTGTTCTAACCCTCTCTATGATCCACGCTAAGTACGATTTACCTTTATAGATATTCTCATCAATACATGCTCATTATGGTCAGGTATTCCACTCTGGCCTATGACAAAATCAGATGGACTCTACAATGACACACTCTCCCAAACCTATTGTGCATCATAAATTTGCCTAAACCTAGATGTGTTGCAATTGTCTATTGCATGTGTTGGTATCAGTGGCCCTCAGAGTTACATAGAAGGTGCTGATCACTTGCAGTGTCGGAATGAAAACTTGTGGATAATGTAGTTATGTTTACACAAATAATATCACTGAAAATATCTGTATGTAATGAACCTTTCATGACTGTAATTTGCAAGTTAAATGGAAAATAATCAGAGTGCAGTTCATGCTCACGTTTACACAATTTCAATGGTTATTACCACCTACCAGGAACAGTAAAAGCAGTAAGCATCAGATAGTATATTTCTGTAAAACTGTAAAATGTTCTTAACATTTTCCATGTCAAGTAATCTGTCCCTTTGTGCTTCAGGTAATCTTTATGAGATAAGCTCTGATGTGAAGCATTGACAGAGTTTTTAACATGACTCCTCAGGAAACCCGTGGATACTCAGGAATTGCAACAACATTCAAATTGCATTAAATACTTATCGATAATTTGTGTAATTTGAACAAACAAGTTCAAACAGCTGGTTGATTTTCATATTGTCTTCGATCTTATTTGGTGCTCAGGTCAAATTTAACTTCTGAGTAAATTAATTACAGCAAATTTGGAGTCTACATTTTCACAGAGAAGGCAGTGTTGTTGTAAACAGCATCCGACTGTTTCATGATGTCTTTATCTCTGCTCATTTAGTAATTAAACTCCAAATATTGGAGTGAGCTGTAAGGTTTGCTGTCCTGCTCCTTGAGATATGATTGCCCTCTCTCGCAGAAACCAGACAGTTACCAGTCTATGGGTCGAAGAATTAAACAATTTAATGCTGGTCACACAACTCAATCAAACAAGCGGGGTCAATGAAAACATTCATCTGACTGGCTACCATTAGGTTGCTATTTGTGATAAAGGCTTTACATTAGAAAAAGGGTCTTTGGTTTCACAGGGCAAATACTGATGCAATATTACATGGTAGAAAGCATTTAAAAGTCATTCACATCTTGAATTGATAAATCATATTAAATTGACAAAGTATGTCAACTCATTTCAGAACTTAAAAATAATGCAAATTTCCTTAATAAATTTTAAATAAACAAAATTCTCAAATTAAAGTAAAACCTCATATGAGGATAATGCATAATGATCTCAGAGATAGAAAGAACTGCAGATGCTGGAATCAGAGATAACACAGTGTGGAGCTGAAGGAACACAGGCCAGGCAGCATCAGAGGAACAGGAAAGTTGATGTTTCGGATCGGGAACCTTCTTCAGAAATGGTGAGGGGGAAAGGAGCTTGGAAATAAATAGAGAGAGGAGGGGAGGGGCTGGGGAAGGTAGGTGGGATGGTGACAGGTGAATGCAGGTAGGGAGTGATGGGGATTGGTCATTGAGGTAGGAAGGGGAAATAGGTGGGAGAAAAGATGGATAGGTTGTGTCAGGTCAAGGAGGCGGGGATGAGAGGGAGGGTTGGTCATGGGATGAGGCCTGGAGTTGGGAGATTTTGAAACTGGTAAAATCCACGTTTAGGCCATTGGGCTGTAGGCTCCCGAGGTGGAATATGAGGTGCTGCTCCTCCAGTTTGCAGGTGGTGTCATTGTGACACTGGAGGAGGCCCAGGATGGACATGTCACCCAGAGAGTGGGAGAAGGAATTAAAATGGTTCACGATCAGAAGGTGTTGTTGTTATGTCAATTTTCCATTTAATACAGAAAATACAATCGGATACAGCAAAACAACTTAATATATTCTCAGTTATTAAAAACACCGTTGTAGTCTTCAATGATATTTGATTGATAATCAATGGTTTGCACAAGGGCTGTTCAAACACATGGAAGTTGATTTTAGCTGTGGCTCTTCAACCACATTCAGTCTCCTCTGATTTATATCAGTCTTTTATTCATTCACAGGATGTGGGCATCGCTGGTGAGGACAGCGTCCATTTGACCAGATCTCCCCCATTTGACCAGATCACAGATAAGTGTCAACGATATTGTGGGTCTGTAGTCACATATAGGCCAGACCATGTACGAATGGCAGTTTCCTTCCCTAAAGGGCATTAGTGAACCAGATGGATATTTTTCCTAACAATCGCTAATGGTTTCATAGTCCTAGTTAAATCCTAAATTCCAGATTTTTATTTAATCAAATTCCACCACCTGCTTTGGCAGAATTTGAACCCGGATTCCCATGGATTGATAGTATGTCGATAATAGCACGAGTCTATTGCCTCCCCCCTGCCATCAACTTCCATCCTAGTCTGTTCCCACCTTCCCTGACCACTTTTCGATCCAGAAGAGAGAAAAGAGTGACTGCCCTTGGTGTCATGGCTGTGCTGAGAGTAGCACCATGGAGCATAAACAAAACTAGAATCAATGGGTATTGGGGGAAAAGCTCTCTGCTTGTTGATATCATACCTGGCAAAAAGGAAGATGGTTTTTGGAAGTCAGTCTTCTCAGTTCCAGGACATCACTGCAGGAGTTCCTCAGGGTAGTGTCATAAGCCTAACCATTTTCTTTTACTTCATCAATGACCTCCTTTCCATCATTCGGTAAGAAGTGGGGATGTTCACCAATGATTGGACAATGTTCAGAACTATTTGTGACTCCTCAGTTACTGAAGCAGTACGTGCCTAAATACCAGAAGATCGGGACAAAATCCAGGTTTGGGCTGAAAAACACCAAGTAGCTTTTGCACCATACAAAAACCAGGTAATGCCTATCTCCAGCAGACAAAATCGAACCATCACCCTTTGACATAGATTGGTGTTTACCATTACTGAATCCCTTCACAAACAACATTCTGTTAGTTACCATTGACTAGAAATTCAACTGGGCTCATCATATAAATACAATGGCTTGGAGTAACTGCAACGAGTAACTTAACTCCTGACTCCTAAATCATGTTCAAAATCTCCACGGTTTAAATCAGGGACATGATGGAATAATTCCCGATTGCCTGGATGAGTGGAGATCCAACAGCACTCGAGTACATTGACGCCTTCCAGGATAAAGCAGCCTATTTGATTGCATTATGTCCACAAACATTTCATCCCTTTGCCGTTAATGCTCATAAACTGCAGTGGGCACAATCTGGAAGATGCACTGCATAAATTCACCAATGCTTGTAAGGCAACACCTTTCAAACACACACTGCTATCATTTGGAAGAACAAGAGCTGCAGATGGATGGGAAATCTACTTCCTCTAAGTCCCTCCACAAGCCATTCACAATCTTGACTTGAAAATACATCTCCGTTCATTCAGTGTCATTGAGTCAAAATCCTGGAATTCCCTTCCTAATTGCATTATCGGTCTACTTACAGCGCTTGAACTGCAGTGGATCAAAAAGGCAACTCACTAACATGTTTTCAAGGACAAATAGGGACTGGAAATAAATACTGGCCAGCCTGTGCTGCCCACATCCCATGAATCTTCGTTTTAAGTATATGATTTTTATATTAAAAAAAACAATTTTAAAGTGAGATAAGTTGAGAAAAGAAAATTGAAGAGGCCATTTTAATGCATGGAAAAGGCTCATCATTTGGTTTCTTCAATGGAATACAAATGCCATCGATATGTTAAAAACACATTGGGGATTGGAGTGATGCTGTGCATTTGACAGGCATTATGTGAGATAGCTTTGTATCATCAGTGGTGGGGACATTTCAAGATTAATATCATCAGAAGTACCACAGGCAATAAAACAAATTGTTACCTGTGAATGCAGACTCTCTTTGAGCGTTGCTTTAAATATCTTTAAATCTGTATTTAAATCTTTAAATAGATCTTTGCAAGATATGTCTGACTTTATTTCTGCAGACATAGTAAATTTGAAATGTCTTTAAGGGAGTGCTAATCCTATTATAAATCCTTCTTACCTGCTATCAACATTGTAACAAAGATTCAACATTATGTATGCTATCTTCTCAACAGTTCTTCAGCATTTTAAAGATTAAACTGTAAGGGCAAAATGTTTACTGTTTTTGTAATGTAAGTGCATTTTTTTTTAGGAGAGACAAGAAGGAATAGGAACAATTCCCTTGACTTCGCGGAGGCAATGGTACACATTATACAGAACACACAGGGTGTAGCAGTTGTTTGAAATGATGTTGTAGATAGTTATTTGGGTGGCATTTATGCTTCAGTAAGGAGGTAATGTTTTGCTTTGTTGCAAGAAGTCCTTAAGAACTGCATTGATTTGTGAGTGACAATGAAGCTAACCGTTTCTCTTTTTGTTTGCAAGCAAGCAATTTCACCTGGAATTGTTGATATATATTGCCACCTTGCAATGCTCAAAGAGAGTCTGCATTCACAGGTAACAATTTGTTTTATTGCCTGTGGTGCTTCTGATGATATTAACCTTGAAATGTCCCCACCACTGGTGATACAAAGCTATCTCACATAATGCCTGTCAAATGCACAGCATCACTCCAATCCCCAATGTGTTTTTAACATATCAATGGCATTTGTATTCCATTGAAGAAACCAAATGATGAGCATTTTCCATGCGTTAATAGAGAATAGTCCCACTCATTGATTAGCATGATTGCATGTGACGCCTAAAAGAGGATCCTGACTATGGAGAAAGACCACTGAAAAAGTTCTCAGGATTTTTATAACCGATTATTTGTCTCCTTACAGAAGCTGACAAGCTCATGTATGATTTAATCATTGCTCTGTGACACTAATTTTCCTTCTTTGCAATGTCTCATTGAATAAAAAAATTCTGAAGGTGCATTGACTCCCCGCAGCTGCCTGGTCGTGCCTTCCTGCTCTGTGAGACCATTCAGAAAACCTCTATCCCCAGTTAATGATCCTCTTGGAAATTATGACCATCTTACCCACAGGAACATTAGAAGAGTTCAATTTCTACACGATACAAAGCTGTGTAATAACATTTCTGAAAAGGTTGATTAGAAAATATCTGCATGAACATTATGCTGCCCTTCTTTGCTCTTTTGCATCAAAGGTTACATAAGATATTTGAATACTATATTACAGTTATTAATAACAAATGTAGGAACAGATTGTGGACGTGGAGATAACGAAAACATTGGATCAACATTATCTTACAAGGCTACAGAATCTTGAGAGAATCTGAATGATGAATATTTTATGAGCTTTATATCACAGAGGGAATTTGAAAATCCCACTGAAAACTACGGCTAGTGTCCTGTAAACAGTGGGAACCATTTGGTGGCCTCCTTCCTACCAAGATACAAAGTTTTCTCGACAATATGAGCTGATAAGTCGACAAATCAACACCTCACTGGGACGTTAAAATACGGATGTCAAAGTCTCCAATTCTAAAATCATGAGATCACATCTTTCCTGCAAGCAATTACATTGTTCTTTTCAAATACCTTTATTTCACTGAATTTATTCAACTGGTCATTTTACCACTTGTAAATTAGACTTCCCAATTTATTTCAAAGTTTTCACAAATTTACTTAACCAAACATGTTGCCAGCACTTCCAAAGTCATTCGAAATGATTCCATGTGTTGGAATCCACTTGTCCCGGCTGGACTATTTGTGGGTATCTATGTCTGGTGACCTCAATGCCTATCTGAGTTCACTGTCAATGTGCCCTGGGATCTCGGAGGTAGTTTTATTTCTGGATTTCGTGTTTTTGCAGGAAGATGGGCTCACAGAGGGTTAGTCTCTGATCCTATGCCCAGTCTGTGACAGAATATACTAGAAAAACAACAAGTGCTATTTTGTGGTCAGAAACTCAAACACATCTGAATTCTCTGACGTGTTGTATTTCCACAGATTTCTCATATTGTATTCTTTATTCACATCACTTCTTTGAAATTGAATCATTCACCTGCCAATTTTACATGTGCCTAGTCGTCTGTCTACTCTACAATCTGAAGTTCAAAGACTGGCCTAGTCAGTCTGGTTATTTTTGTGAGAAAGTTACATTGATTGCAGTGTCTCAGATTTAGTCCCCATCCATCATCTTGATGGTCATTTAACTTCTAACAACATCACTGAGATGTTTGCAGTTACATTTGTCTTCTGCTGCCAGAAATTTTCTGCAATGTTGGGGCTGCTCAAATTCAACTCGTCTCTTTTCCTATGGCTTCAGAGAACAGAGATATACTGAGGTTGATCACAGTTGATGAGATGGAATCATTGCGCTTATTGAAAATCTCATTAGAGATTCACTGCTGAGTCATCCAGATAGAAAATTAGTCAGAACTCATTGAAAAAAGAACAAATGTGTTGAGAAAGTGCCACACCTGTCAATAGAATTTCCCAGTTAAGAAAGTGATTCAGTTTGAGGCCTTGAGGGCAGTGATTACAATCTTGACCAACAAGGTTTGAAGAAGGCGTGAACAATGTCAATTTTCAAACCAGGAAAAGAACAATTAATGGGAGAAGGTAAAGATGACAGAGTGGAAGGACTAAATGATCTCTATGATTGGAATGAAAATTTGACGAGCAGAACAGTACAATTGAATCCATTGAACTGCAGAAATTTTAAATTACACAATGTGACCATCTAGCCAATTGAACAAATTAGGTCATCTAACTATTCTCACTGTTTAGAGCTTCATCTACAACCTAATTGGCAATGACTTCTCCAGTATATCTGCAAAATCTGCTCAATTATTCTGTGAGATTCTACCTCTATAAGCTGTCCACTTATTCAGTCAAAATCTCCTTAACATTGCTCTAGTCATTTTCCGCTAAATTCAACTGCATGCACCCTGGTTATTCACCTCTCTACGAATGAAAACAGCTTCCTCCAATCTATTTATCCAGACTCTTCATAGTTGTGTGACCAACTCAACCACTCCAATCTAATTTCGTAGGTAAAATTCTCTAATGCTGACAATATTCTGGTAAATGTCCTATCATCCCCGCTAGTACAATGACATCTTTTCTGTACTGTTGATATCATGACTGTGCTCAGTGATCTTCCTGTGGGCTAGTTCAAGTTTTATTCACATGTTGTATGCAATCTGCGTTCTTTTCTTTCAAACTTCGGTATAGACGGATGTAGCTCAATGAGAATTAACGAACAATTAGGAAAACAATAGTATATTCTATGATGATGAAAAAATAGATATGAAGGCAGAGAGCTTCCCTAAATATACGAAGCAAAAAAAAAGCATATAATAAATAAAGTTTATAATACCGCAAGAAAGCAAGCTGGACACAGAAAGGCAGAGGAGAACGAAATAAAGGAGGTAGCAAAGCATGGAACAATAAGTGGTTAGCAGAAAAGGCAAATAAAAATATTTTTTTAAAGAATTCATAAACAAAACGGCAGTTAAATGTACGATCGGTCAACAGGAAGAAAAAAAATAAATCTTTCTGCGCAGGTGTGGAGCACAGCTGTTGAATTCATGAATGCTACGTTTTTTTTCAATGCGATATAGATGCCATCAAGATAACAATAAAAATTCAGGTTACAGCTATATTAGACAGGTACAACAGATGGAAATTATGTATTTAATTCCTTGCATCGAACTAAAGCAGAAAATAAAAACCAAAAGAACTGCGGATGCTGTAAATCAGGAACAAAAACAAAGTTGCTGGAAAAGCTCAGCAGGTCTGGCAGCATCTGTGGAGGAGAAAACAGAGTTAACGTTTCGGGTCTGGTGACCCTTCCATCAGAAGCAGAAAATAACCTGGTGTCAAAGTGCAGCTTTCTTGCTCACCAAAGGAGGTATGAAAGGTCTGATCAGAATCCCTAATCCACCTGTGCTATGCCAGTGATTTTACAAAATCTGAGGTTTTTCACATTTGTAGCAAGAACAGAAGAGCTCAACTCACTAATCACTGACCAAAAGTTCTAATAGCAGTTCTAACAAGAATATCTAACAGTAAATATTAATAAAATGGCTCATAATCGTTTGGAAAATGATAGTTTCATAAACTTTTTTGCTGAGTGATTTCAAAAATAGTGGGCAACCTGATTAAAAATCATCTGTTTAACGTTTTTCTATGGACGCTAGAAAACATTTGATCAAATATCACATCACTGACTTGAAGAAAAACATCAGAAAGCCCTTCAGCTAAGCGACAGTGGCTGTATGGAAACAAGATTCTGCCGCCATTATCTGGGATGGAGGAGAGCTTTTGTGAATAACTTGCCTCATATTTGATATTTTTCGTTGGAATTAAACAACACAGCGTGCCTTCTCCCTGTAACCCACACATTCTCCCTTCTCAGAAAACAATCTAATTCCTTTACTGAATGCCTCAATTGAAGATGTCTACACCACAGTCTCGGAATGCACTATGCCCACTTCCTTCATGAAAAGGTTTCCGCTCATGAGTCCATCACTTCTTTTGCCCATTATATTAAATCTTCATTCATTCGTTCTAGATCCTTCTACCACTGTGAAAGGTTTTCCCGATTTACTACCCAGACCTTTCACGATCATGAACTACTGTATAAAATCCCTTCATCATTAAAAACATTTTGCTCCAATAAAAACTGATGCAACTTTTCGAATCAATGCCATTCGTCGAACTGCAAACACTTGCCTGAACCTTTTCTGTATCATTTTCAGTGGCTTCACCTCCTTCCTAGAATGTAGCACTCAGAACTGGACGCAATGCTACAGTATAGGCTGAACCACTGTTTTGCATATGTTTGGCATGATCACATTGCCTTTGCGTTCTATGCCTCTGTTGTGGTGGCACATGTCAGAGTTGACAAGATAGCCACTTGGGCTTTTTAAGCTAACACATGATGGCCAAAGTGTTTGAGAGTTATGTACAGCAGATATTCACAGCTGGACTTGTAGTTTCCATACAGATATACTAGATAAGTTGAGATTCTCAGAAACATTAGCGAAGTTAATCAGGTTTCTGTAAACAGGCAGCTCTAAACATATAAACATTTTAATAAGGGGCATATTTGTATAGCCTGATTCAGCCACAGTCCCAAGTTTGTTATTTAGTAAAAAGTAGAAGGGAAAGTCTGATCCTACAGTATTTTGAACTGTTTAGATAATTGTAGAATTAGAAGGGCAAACAACAATTAATGTGAAAAGGTTAGTTGCATTCCTTGAGCAAATGCAAGGTTAGATCACATGGGCAAGGTTAGATCACATGGAATACAGGGAGAACTAGCCGTTTGGATACGGAGCTGGCTCGAAGGTAAAAGATAGAGGGTGGTGGTGAAGGGTTGCTTTTCTGACTGGAGACATGTGCCAAAAAGGTCGTTGCTGGGTCCACTGCTTTTTGTCATTTATATAAATGATTTGGATGTAAAACATAGTATATGTGCAAGGTTAGTAAGTTTGCAGATCACACCAAAATTGGGGCTGTAGTGAACAGCAAAGAAAGCTACCTCAGAGTACAATGGGATCTTAATCAGATGGTCCAATGGACCGAGGAGTGGTGGATGGAGTTTAATTTAGATAAATGTGAGGCGCTGCATTTGAAAAGGCAAATCAGGGCAGGACCTACACATTTAAAGGTAAGGTCCTGGGGAGTGTGCTGAACAACAAGATCTTGGAGTGCAGGTTCATAGTTTCTTGACAGTGGAGTCGCAGGTGGATAGGATAGTGAAGAAGGCGTTTGGTATGCTTGCCTTTATTGTTCTCGTGCAATGAGTATAGGAGTCTGGACGTCATGTTGCTGCTCTACAGGACTTTTGTTTGGCCACTGTTGGAATATTGCGTGCAATTCTGGTCTCCCCACTATCGGAAGGATGTTGTGAACCTTGAAAGGTTCAGAAAATATTTACAAGGGTTTGCCAGTGTTGGCGGGTTTGAGCTGTAGGAAGAGGCTGAATAGTCTGAGGCTATTTTCCCTGGAGTGTTGGAGATTGAGGGGTGACCTTGTAGAAGTTTATAAAATCATCAGGGCATGGATAGGGTAAATAGACAAGGTCTTTTCCAGTGGGTGGGGAGTTCAAAGCTATAGGGGATAGGTGTAAGGTGAGATGGGATATAAGGGGCAATGTTTTCACGCAGAGAATGGTGTGTGTATGGAATGAGATGCCAGAGGAAGTGCTGGAGGTACACTTACAACATTTAAAAGGCATCTGGATGGGTATATAAACTGTAAGGGCTTACAGCAATATGGGCCAAATACTAGAAAATGGGACTAGATATACCTGGTCGGCACAGACGAGTTAGATCAAAGGGTATGTTCCCATGCTGTACAGCTCTATGACTCTACGACTCTAATAAAGAGGACCAATGGATTATTAGGGAAGATAAAGTCATAAATGGTGTAAACACGGCCTCCAAAATACCAATTACCACTGAACGAGGGCAATGGAAAGGTTGCAAAAAGAAAGGTCATGATGGGAAGAGATAAACAATTGAAACTTAAGAGCAGATGGAGATAATCTGAACTATTTCTTAAAGATCAAGGGAAGATTGACAAAGACAGATTACAAAACAGAGAGTGAAGATATGGTTATGTCGCCTAGTTGTTTGTGGAATCTAAACAAATTTCAATTAATAGCTTGGTAAAGTTGTAAAGTGATTGAATTTCACCCTCATCAGTGGAATTCAAACAGATGCATTTTACAAGAAAAGATCATTAGTAATGGAAAGTGTTCAGAGTTGAAATAGTAAAAATGCATTTTAAAATGAAACTTTACTTGAAAATCCACTCGCAACATGTAAACAGCAACGGTTGTAAACTGCGGTTGCAAGTCAGAAGTATTGTTGTATGATATCTCAGGCTGGAAGGAGAGAGGAGTTGTTTTAAATTTGTCAGCTTTGTCACAGTAACTTTATGTTAGAGTTGATTTTCAAGACTTTATAACAATTAGTAGAAATTAATATCCTTCCTAATCTGTCATACTAAAGTTAGTACGGAATTTGTAAGAGTTCTTAGTGAAAAGCAACTATTTAGGTTATTGATAAATAATGCAGTGCAGCTGGAAAAAATTTATAAGAAGGAATGAAACTGTAAGAAGCATTGTAAGATCCCAAAGATAGATAATGTAGGTATTTGGTAAACATCTTAAGATTATGGAGGCCCATAGAGTTGTCCATCATTGATTCTATGTTTACTAGTTTGGACGTATAGATTAGGTGGATGCGGCTAAAAATTACATCAATGTTGCATGTAACTATTGTTAAGCAAAGGGTATAAAAATGTTGTATTTCTTTGGGGAAATCAGAGCGTCATTGACCTCCAATCTGAGCTGTAATTAATAGGGCAACAATACCCCACGTGAAGGCCAGATTTGGGATGGTCTCTGGCCTCTCCCACATATGTGGTGACAGAGCTTCGAATAAAGATCACTTGTGTTAAGAAAGTCAGGACTTAAGAATCCTCTTGATATTTCTCCTTACAACAGCCTCTATCAGTAAAGGCTAGATTTTAGTTTTAAAAACCACACTCTAAATATGCATACACAATGATTTCTGCAGATATACACCCGGGTCTCTCTGTTCCCGCAATCCTTTAGATTTCATTCTTTATTTTCCAATTATGCTCTGCGCTCATCCTGACAAAAATGATTTTAATCACTCTTTTCTGCTTTGAAAGTAATCTGCGACTCGTCTGCACTTTCCACCAACAAGGCTCTGAAGTTCTACATGAAACTCCTTAAAACTCATAATGCCTCCATGCTATGCCGTGCAGACCTATGTTTAGATCATTATTACGTATCTCGAAAGTCAGGAGGGTCCTAATACCGATTTCTGGGGAACTGAATGACAATGTTCCTCCTTTCTCTTACACTGTTGTCGATCCATGGTGTTACTGTCTCTCTTCAGACCATGAGTAGCACATTGCTCACAAATATGTGAGGGAGTATGTTCAAATTCCTTTGTTGAAGTCACATAGACCACATCAACAGTCGCAGTATCCTCGACAAACCTCTCTGTCATCTCCTTGAAAAACTCCAATAGGTTAGTTCAATATGATTTGATGTTAGTCAATTCATGCTGACTTTGTTTCATGCAAACTTGCCCAAGTAAGAAGTGATTTTGTTTGAAATATTGTTTGCATAAATTATCCCACCACCAAAGTTAATCTGGCCTGCCTTTAGCGGTTTGGCTTTTTTTACAGCTTCTCTTTTGAACTATGGCTTGCATTTAGAGTTCTCTCAACAATGAATCTAAGGGAGACAGGAATATTAGGATTGGTTATCGCAATTTCCACTGTTTTGCTTTCTTCCTAGTGTTTGTTCCATTAAAAGTAAAATATTGCGGAGGCTGTAAATTTTCTTAATCATATTAGACTTGAAATGTTAACTCTGTTTCTCTCTCTGTCAAGTGTTATCAAATGTGCCGAGTTTCTCCACCAATTTATTCTTATTTCATTTCCTGCATCTCATCTGGTCCGAGGGTCTCGTCAATGTTAGGAATAGACACATTGCCTGCGATTAAACCCTCATCAAACTCAATGCTTTCAATGTCTAAATTGCCTCGTCTTTACTATTACCTGGGCAACTTCTTCTTGCTTCATAAATATGGATACAAAATATTTAGTTAATAGCTCAAATATGCCTCCACTGATTCTTTTTGTTTTCATTTCAATGATTATGATATTCATTTTATCACATTCGTTGTTTCGTACACATTTATCCAAGTCTTTTGATTCATTTCTCTGTCAGCTACAAATCTCATCATGTACGTACAAAAATTCTCTGATGTGCTTGTAAACATGCACTCTCAATGTTTATTCAACATCACTGTCGGTTGAATGATCCACCAGACATTTCTGTTTATCCTAGTTTTCCACTTCATGGAAATCAACCTTCATTGTGGCCGCCCTATCACCTCTTTAAAACTACCTGATTGTTTTATTCCTACTCTTTTCCTGCTGAACTTTGATCCAGCATTAAATTATTGGCATGGCTTTTCTGCTTATTAATTACTCTAATTCTGGATTTTAGTTTGTGCCTTTCCATTGTTAATTCAAACATTATCAGTTGATTGATATGGTTCACCTAAATTCCAAGTACCAGACCTAAGAATGCCTCATTATTTGTCTGACTGGAAACTTGCTGCTGTACACGTCCTTTCTGAACACACACAAGGAATTCTTGCCCCTTCCTGCCCTTTAGAGAACTGCTGAATGAGTCTACATGTCAAATGATTAAATGCCAAAATTATAGTTATTGCATTACACGTGCACCTCTAAGTAACCTACTTGCAAACTTGTTGTTTTATGTCCTTCCACTTTGTTGGCAGCATAGTTCACACCAAGCACTGTAGCTTCACATTTTTCATTATGTATTTCTAGCTAAATAGATTCTATCCTTGACCTCTCTAGATAAACATTTCTCTCCAGCACTGCAATGCCTCACCTCATCAAAGCTTCCAACCCTCCCTATCTTCTTAATTTTCAATCTGCCCTGATCACCTTGTGCCCAAGAATATTTAGGGCTCCTTTCTTTCCCAGCTTCCAGCCAGGTCTCTGTTGCAGCAACAAATCAAATTTCCACATTGTAATGGGCACCTGTAACTCAGCAATCTTATTTACCACTCTCACATACATCCACAGTGATTCTGATTTTGACTTTATCATTTTCTCCCTTACTCTGTTCCCGCTTTAACATCCAATATTTGTTTCTGTAATGCGTTCTATGTCATGAAGTATTTCATTCATCATGGTATTGCCTCCTGTCTACATCAATCTGCCAAATTTGTTTAAATATTTCTGAACTGTCTGCTTATTCCCAATCTCACAGAGGCACCACAGTGGTGCAAGATGCTAGCAAAAAACTTAGGTGTATCTTCACAATCTTCACTATGCATTGTGCATTGGTATGATAGTTCTGTTACTCCATTACCTATGATAAAATGAAACTCTGATTTCAATTAAAAAAAGTTACGTTAGTGTTGTTTCTAAATCACTGATTAATCATTCAGATTTTATTTGGTGAATGACATAACAAGTGATCTAGTTAATGTTTTTCCGGACGGTTTGCCATTGTTCATAAACTGCAACTGCGAGAACATTCTTCATCTATTTGTGAACCAGTTAAATCGTGTTTCCTATTGTGATTTCCATAATGTTCATTATGATTGGTAAGAGCATTAGATATTTTGATGTACAGGAAATCAAGAGATTCTGGATTCATAAACTGCTGTCTAAAGACAAATGTAATAAATGAATCAAAGAAAAAACTGTTTGTCTTTGCAGAAATGAATTCAAACGTAATGAATTACCCAAAAGTGCAGCAGACTAACGTGCAAGGTAAATCTCTTTATTGTCCAATAGTTTCATGTTTAAGTAAACACCAAACGATTTATAGTTAGATGTTTCCTGTCTCATTGATGGCGGTTTCTTTTCTAAATAATGTTTTGTTCAAGCCTTTCTCTAGCCAATATCTCACACTATACATGACTATAGTTAAAAAAGTCTGTGGTTAAGTGGAAAGAAAGCTTTCAAGTCCATAAATGAAGTACACGACTCTTTGGCTTGAAAAATCGAAACCAAATGGAGCAGAGAGTCATTAAAAAATGATCAGTACATGAAAAAATGAAAACAGAATCCAAGTTTAACGTAGAAACTAAAAAAAAGGAAAATTCTGTTCATGGAAGTTAAAAGTAGTGGAGTTATCTTAAACTTGAGCTGGACACTAGTCAGCCTGTATTTACAGCATTGTGCTCTCTTCTGGTTTCCGAACTGAACAGTTGCAACGAATTGCTGGCGAGGATAACTAGGAGAGTTGAGATAATAGTATTTACATTTATAAGTTCTTTGGAGAGAGTAGATATGGAGAATACATACCTACCCCTAGGAGAACGTAAAATATAGTGGGCATAAAGAAAATACATTACATAAATCATCATCTGGAATACAAGGAGGAAGTGCAGCATTTACGGACTGCTAAGGTTGCGGAATGCAGTAGCACGAAAATGGTTGAGTGATTAAAATGTTTAAATATGAATCTAGCCGAGGTCATGAGAAAAAAAAAAGAGAACACTGAGATGCTGGGATAAGTTTGATAGAATGGAGCCGAGTATAAGACATGAATACCAAAAGAGACTCAATTTCCAGTCTGAGTTCTGTCCTCTGTACGTAACACAATGCTGTAACCGACAGCTCAGCTCATTGCCCAGCTATTGACGAGGATCTTACTATGGAAATTGCAACTGAATTGCCGCAAAATTTCAAACGGACTGCTGCAAAGAAATGCAAACTAACGCTTTGCAGTAGATCTTAGGATACAATAAACTAGTCGTCGCTCAGGTAAGACAACGTGACAACTATCAATTTAAATTGTTGTGGGTTTTTGTTTAAAAAAGGTGATTGTCGCATTTCTAGCTCATCCTTGCCGTAATTCGGTTGATTAAAGTCGTGTGTGATTTATACAATGATGCCCTGGAAATACCTGGAACTGCAACCGGGCTGTACTCAGTTGTTTTTATGAATAATTAATTGACTAATTGAAGTCACCAGATATCTGACAAGGCTTTTGAACGGCTATCTCAACTTGGATTGTGCCACTCCATGCGAGTGTGCAGCAACTTAAATTCTCCAATATAAGTCCTACTTGCCTTAAGATATATCAAGAATCGCTGTTTTTTTGCGATCGGTTTCTGGAAATTTTTAAGAAATCAACTAAATGAACCATTCATAGAAAGATGAACATGCCAGATATAGAGTAAAATCAGAAGCTTGCTCCTGTTCACCATGTCTGGATCACTGGGATGTGAGTTTTGCATCCAGACCACTGGGAATCCAAAACACATTTGACTCCATGGAAATTGCACAAAAATGACAGCTTCTGCTACATTCTCCCGGAGACCTTACAACACCTGCACCATTGACAAGGTCCCCTAAAAATATCTACTCCCCTTTAGACCACCCAATTCCCCTCCTCAACGTAGGTGCAACCTCGTCAGACCTGGTACCTGCCGTTAAACTGAAATCCCCCACTATCACTGCCCTGAACTCCAGGAACTGAGCAACCCCATCCTACCTTTTGGACCAGGTATTTCTCACCCAGAACAGGATATGGGCCTGATATTTCACCATGGCCAGGCTAGAAAACCAATAAGTGGGAGCTGGTCCCAACACTGCTCTGCCAGCTGCACTCTGCCGGAACTGACATTCTCCCTCCCTCTGACTAGATCACTCCTGGGACAGACACTTCTTAATTCTCTACTGACTATGCATCCTCCCCTTGCTTGGAAAAAATAGTTTCCACACCTTCCTCCCTTGCCACCCACCAGGACTGCCCCTACCTGAATCCACTTACCCTGAAACGATCCGGCCTGACAACCCCTGACCAGAACCAACAAACACTCAGATGAACCAACAGTCCTCCCGTAGGCCTGACAGACACAAACCAAGAAGGAACCCTGGTCACAGTATGCCCTGGTTTTTAACACGTCCCACTTGTCAGACTTGACCTGATCTGCAACAAAGCTCCACCAGACACTTTCTTTCTTTGCCAGTCTGACCCTCCAGAATCAAGTTCTCACCCCTCACCTGTAGCAGTAAGCACATGAAGTTTCATGATTCCTCAACGCTGGACCCAATACTCTCCTAACCAAAACAATTAGTCCCCTACTTGGCAGACCACAGACCTGGCATCGAACCCCCTGGTAAGCCACTTCCCTACACCCACCTAGCACCACACCTACCTGGAAGTTACCCCTTTCGGAATTTCATGTGAATAAATGTGTGATTATCCATTTTGCTTGGACGAATTAAAAAAGAAAGCTTATTACCCAAATGGAGAGAAACATCAAAATGCTTTGATGCAGAATGTGTTGTCATGCATTACTAACTGAATGTTAGTATTCGGTTGCAGCAGTTATTAGGTGGAGCAAATAGAACTTTGGCACTTATTGCTAAAATAATAGAATATGAATGTATGGGCGTATTGTTGCAACTATATTGCAAGGCACTGGGGAGATTACATCTGGACTATGCTTATAATTTCATCTTTTTTTGGAGATGGTTGATAAAATTAATTTCATTGAAAACAGGATTTGCTAATGAGGAGGGATTGACTTGCTTAAGCTTATACTTGTTAGATCTTAGAAGACTGAGAGGAGATTTAATTAAACACACGTGTTTCTAGACAGGATTGACAATCAAAGATAGGATAATTTTCCTTGTGGGGAATCTAGAATGAGAGGTCATAGCTTCAGGCAAAGGGGTGGTAAATCTAAAACAGGCATGAGGAGATATTACTTCTCGCAAAAGGTCCTGAATCTGTGGAATTCAGAGTATGGTGGATGCCAGAACACAATATATTTAAAGATGAGTCAACAGATCTTTAATTCATAACATTTAAGAGTTTTCGAGAGGAGGCAAGAAAGTAAAATTGCAGGTGAGATGATAACAGCCATGACAGCATAAAATGGTGGAACTGGCTACAGGGGCTGAATTGCCTAGTCCTGCTCCTAATTATATTCTTATTTACTTTCAGTTCTAGCCACTGTCATTTTCAGTTCCAATCCACTGATCTTCCAGTAAATTATACTTCACAGCAAAAATGCCACAAAACAGGCACTTTTATCTATAGAATCCCTGCAGTGAGGAAACAGGTCCTTTGGCCTAACAAGTCCACAGTGATGACCAGAGAAACCCACCCAGGCCCATCCTCCTAATCTACACACCCCTAAACACTATGGGCAATTTAGCATGGCCATTCTACCTAGACTATACATCTTTGGACTGTGGGAGGAAACTGCGCACCTGCAAGAAATCCATTCAGACACAGGGAGAATGTGCAAACTCCACACAGACAGTCACCTGTGGCTGGGCTCGAACCCTGGCCTCCAGCCCTGTGAGGCAGAAGCGCTAACCACTGAGCCACCCTGCAGCCCCCTTGCACACTGATCCATGATTTCTAATTTATGTTTGCTTTTCTTTTGCAGTTAGTGTGATTACTATTGTGATCTTCTCCCAGGTAAATGTGGTCTCTCCAGATGCATCAGCCGCGACTACTAAACATGACATAGGAAGATTCATTGAACGTTATCACTGACATGTTACCTTGTTGGATTGATAAGTACTATTTCCTCACTCCCTGCATGATTCTCACTCCCCTCTACACTTTTGGTTCACACAGCCATCGACATGTCTGTTTGGTTAACAGTCGTTTTAGTTTTTGATCATTTTATTACCCAGAACCTGAGGGCAGGATATTGCAGTAAAAACAAAAGACACGGTTGTAGATGCTCTCTGTCTGCTGTTCTGTTCCAAAGACAAAATCCCTTCACTTTCTATTTCATGCTTTGGTTGCAATCAAAAACATAGCCTTGGGTTCCAATCGAAAGCGAGAATATTACATTGAAACTGCAGGGGTAAAATTGAGCTGGATTGACTGCTCTTTAACCACACTGCTTCCAACATTCCTGTCCATTTTGCTCAATGGTCTGACTATGGGACACATTTTAACAACCAGTAGAATCTGCAGGAAACTGAGAGGGTGCAAGAATGATGGGGATCTGAATGATCCAAAAAGGGAGAATTGAAGGAAATCCATCATTTTACTCTTCACTGTATCTGGAAACTTCCACCTGCTGTGGATGACGTTTGTGACTTTTTTATTAGTACAAATTTCAAACTTTCATTATTTAACAGGTTTCAATGACTTAATGCAAATCATGGACTTTACCAGTTTTATGGTTCTTGCTGATGACCTGATGCACAAGCACGTGTATTTATAGAGTCACAGAGTAATACAGTGTGTAAATGGACCCTTCAGTTCAACTCATCCATGCCGATCAGCTATCCTAAATAAATCTAGTCCCATTTGCCAGCATTTGGCCCATATCCCTCTAAACCCTTCCTCTTCGTATATCCATCCAGATGCCTTTTAAATGATGCACTTGCACTAGCCTCCACCACTTACTCTGGCAGCTCCTTCCATACACACACCCTCTGCATGAAAAAGTTGTCCCTTAGATCCCTCTTAAATCTTTCCCCTCTCACGTCAAACTTATGTCCTCTAGTCTTAGACTACCCCACTCTGGAGAAATGACCTCGTCTATTTATCCTTTCCATGCCTCTCATGGTTGTATAAACTTCTTTCAGGTCACCCCTCAGCCTCTGACACTCCAGGGGAAATAGCCACAGTCTATTCAATCTCTCTTTATAGCTGAAACTCTCTAACACTGGCAACGTTCCTGTAAATCTTTTCTGAGCCCTTTCAAGTCTCACAACATCCTTCCTATAGCAGGGAGACCAGAATTTCATGCAATATTCCAACAGTGGCCTAACCAATGCCCTGTACAGCCTTAACATGACCTCCCAACTCCTATACTCAATGCACTGACCAATAAAGGCAAGCATACCAAACGGCTTCTTCACTATCTTATCTACTTGCGAGTCCACTTTCAAGGAGCTATGAACCTGCAGTCCAAGGTCTCTTTGTTCAGCAACATTCCCCAGGACTTGTATAGGTCTTGCCCTGATTTACCTTTCCAAAGCACAGCATCTCACATTTATCTCAAACTCCATCTGCCACTCCTCAGCCAATTGCTCATCTGATCAAGATCCCATTGTGCTCTGAGGTAACATTCTTCGCTGTCTACTACATCTCCAATTTTAGTGTTATCTGCAAACTTACTAACCATACCTCCGATGTTCACATCCAAATCATTTATATAAATGACAAAAAGCAGTGGACACAGCACCGATCTTTGTGGCATATTGCTGATCACAGGCCTCCACTCTGAAAAACAACCCTCCACCACCATAGGTATGCGATGGCCTAGTGGCGTTGTCACTAGACTATTAATGCAGAGACCCCAGTAATGTTCTGGGGACCTGGGTTTGAACCTCGGCATGGCAGATGGTGGAATTTGAATTCAGTAATAATATGAAATTAAGAGTCTAATAATCACCATGATCATTAGACCATTGTTGATTGTCTGGGAAAATCCATCAGGTTCACTATTGTCCTTTAAGGGAAGGAAATCTGCCACCCTTACCTGGTCTGGCCTACATGTAACTCCAAACCCCACAGCAATGTGTTTGACTCTTAACTGCCCTCTGGGCAATAAATACCAGTGTAGACAGCAACACCCACATCCCATGAATAAATGAAGTCGAACCTCTGTCTTCTACCTTCGAGGCAGTTCTGTATCCAAATAGCTAGTTCTCCCTCTATTCTGTGTGATCTAACCTTGCTAACCAGTCTACCATAAGGAATCTTGTCGATCGCCTTACTGAAGTCCAAATAGTTCAAGTCCACCGCTCTGCTCTCATCAATACTCTTTGTTATTTCTTCAAAAAACTCAATCAAATCTGAAGTGACCCAGCCCAGATTCAAAAAAGAAACTGAAGAATAGGATTAAGTAGAGACCCAACAGTGAGTTTTGTGGCTGGAGTAGGAGTTGTGGTTCGTTAGACAGGCAGAGAACGCCAAGGGATTATAAAGAGATCGTCACCTTTGTCTAATTAATACCTCAAGACTAGAGGCAGCTGATATACAAATGCATGTGAACTGCATGACACACAATCAAATGATATTTTCTGTAAATTGTATTGTTTGTGTCTTAATAACTCTATTTTTCCCCGAAGATCCGAACACATGAACATCAAACAATGATCTTCTCCAGAAATACTGAGGCTTGGTTCAGCAATCATTCTGCCTCACTACTTCTCTGAGCTACTGCCATGCTATGATAATTTATTCACTTCCTCAAATCCAGCCAACTCTCTAAATTGGGATGAATCACTTCCTGCTGTTAAGTACCTCTCTCCTCAGCCTCTTCCTGTAAATATCATTGTTCCCATCCCAACCTCTATCCCTTCCTCAGTGTTCCTTTTACACCCAGCTGTCTCACATTCGATCTGATAGTGTGCAGTAGGATCGTTAAGGCTCTGAATTTGGAATTCCTTATCTCCGGTTCTATGTGTATAGTCTACAAAATACATAGGAGATTCTTAGCATCTTGAAAACTCACGACCACTTCAATCTCGAAGGACAAGGGAGGCACATTTATGGGAACACCACCTCCAAGTTCCTCTCCAAGCCACTCACCATCCTGACTTAGCAACATATCATCTTTCCTTCACTGGCACTGGGTGAAACGCTGGAGCTTCCTCCCGAACGGGATTGTGGATCAAACGGCTGCACGTGGACTGCAGTGGTTCAGAAAAGCAGCTCGCCATCAGCTTCTCAAAGGCAACTAAGGACGGCCAATAATGCTTCTGCCAGCGACGTCTACGTCCCATAAGTGACTAAAGAAAACCTTTGAGAATAAGGTACAACAATTGAAGACCCAATCGTGCATCTACTGCGTTTAGGCAGCTTAATTTAATGGTAGATAACAAGGTGTAGAGCTGGATGAACACAGCAGGCCAAGCAGCATCATAGGAGCAGGAAGGCTGACGTTTCGGGCCTAGCCCCTTCATCAGAAATGGGGGAGGGGAAGGGGGTTCTGAAATAAATAGGGAGAGAGGGGGAGGCAGATAGAAGATGGATAGAGGAGAAGATAGGTGGAGAGGAAACAGACAGGTCAAAGAGGCGGGGATGGAGCCAGTAAAGGTGAGTGGAGGTGGGGAGGTAGGGAGGAGATAGGTCAGTCCAGGGAGGATGGACAGGTCAAGGGGGCGGGGTGAGGTTAGTAGGTAGGAGATGGGGGTGGGGCTTGAGGTGGGAGGAGGGGATAAAAAAAAAAAAAAAAAAAAAAAAAAAAAAAAAAAAAAAAAAAAAAAATTTGGGATGCGGTAGGGGGAGGGGAGATTTTGAAACTTGTGAAATCCACATTGATACCATTGGGCTGCAGGGTTCCCAAGCAGAATATGAGTTGCTGTTCCTGCAACCTTCGGGTGGCATCGTTGGGGCACTGCAGGAAGCCCAGGATGGACATGTCGTCTGAGGAATGGGAGGGGGAGTTGAAATGGTTCAAGACTGGGAGGTGCAGTTGTTTAGTGCGAACTGAGCGTAGGTATTCTGCAAAGCGGTCCCCAAGCCTCCGCTTGGTTTCCCCGATGTAGAGGAGGCCCAACGGGAACAGCGGATGCAGTATACCACATTAGCAGATGTGCAGGTGAACATCTGCTTGATGTGGAAAGTCTTCTTGGGGCCTGGGATGGGGGTGAGGGGGGAGGTGTAGGGGCAGGTGTAGCACTTCCTGCGGTTGCAGGGAAAAGTGCTGGGTGTGGTGGGGCTGGAATGGAGTGTGGAGCAGACAAGGGAGTCACGGAGAGAGTGGTCCCTCCGGAAAGCAGATAAGGGTGGGGACGGAAAAATGTCTTTGGTGGTGGGGTCGGATTGCAGATGGCGGAAGTGTCGGAGGATGATGAGTTGGATCCTACTATCTCTGATTTATTTTAATGGTAGTTTTCTGTGAGAGAGACAGTGGTTCATTAAGCACCATGTACAATTTAAGTCGTTTCCCAGCAGGACCATAGAATGAAGGCAATGGTGCTCCTCCCGCTTTTTGTTATTAAGTTTCCGCTAATCAATGTAATGAGTTCCCAGCATCAGACGTTGGGAAACCTGGTTATTACATCGTCAGATAATTGTGGCTGAATTTTGTGACACTGGCACAATGGAATACAAGAAACCATGCGAAACAGGAGCAGGAGGAAATTATTCTTTTATAGACTGCTCCATCAACGTTAATCTACATTGGTAATATTCAATATTACTTTACATTCACAATAGGCAATTTTTTTAAAAATTTCGACATATCCGGGAGTCCTGGAATCATTATGACAATTCCTCATCCTGTCCATTGATTTCTTAGGGCAAATCTACCCACTGGCAATGCTCCCAAAAATTATCCACTATGAATACTTAATAATCTCTCCTGGTAACAGGACCTTTTAGTAACTTCGCTATTGCCAATTGTTAAAACTTTGTCAAATGAAAACTACCTAGATGATGTTATTTTTCTATACAATAGAAACAAAAAGTGCTAATGAAACTCAATCAGCCTGACAGCAAGTGTGGAGATGGAATTTGTTTTATTATTATTTCCAAATGTCCAGTGTCCACAATAGTTTGTTTTTATATTTTACAACGTTCAGTCCGAACTGTCCACCTGTTCGTGATTTTTTTTTCTCAACCATTTGATCAAACATAATTCCTGATATTTGAACGTCAATTTTCTAATCTTTACTCTTTGATTTCTCCTCCTGTTTCCACCTATGCCTTCTGACCTTGTTACAACACAGCCAGGAAAAATCCCAGAATATACTTCCTGTAATACCTCAGTTGTCTTATTTTCCACTGGTTTTTCAACCACAGTAGGCACAGTCGAACTGTGATCCAGCTATATCATTACTGAGGACTAACTGTATTTCTGGAACAGAGAATTTCTCCACTACTCTTACGACTACGTCTCTACTTTTCACCAGACTCTCCATCTCCATTTTATATAATGGAACTCTACTCTCCTCACCATGAATTCCACATATTACCATCTTTTCTGGCTATACTTCTGAATTACGTTTCTTCTCATCGCTCAACATCAAAGATTGACTTTCTCCCATACCTCTTCAAATCTTAATTTCTTGACCTGCACCCATGAATAAACCTTTTCCACGCAATTAAATTCCTTTTAAAAACCTGGCATTTTCTTCTCAACCAACCCCTGACCGGGTTGTACATTCATTTGCAGTATTTTACCTTTCCCTGGGCATTCCTTTATCACTTTAATGAAACCCGCTGGCTCATCTACTTTTCCCACATCCATCTTCCCAGTACTATTTCTAAGCGACCAACAGCGTGACTTAATGTGTCCCACTTTATTACGGTGAGAACACCTGAGGTTTGTTTACTTCTCTTCCCCCCTCATGGGTTTGCTGTCCACCCTTAGGTAAACTATCTTTCCTATTTTCAATGAGATCTTCTTTTCTCTTACCCACCTGAGGATTTCTCTTTTCCACAATTTCTATCGCTCTTAGATTAAAATTAATGTCTGACACCAAATTTTGATTTATGACTAACTCATACTCATCTGCCATTTTCAACTGCTAATCTTGCAGTCTTAGTGCTGCTCTTCGACGTGGATTTTCACTACATCAGGAAGTGAATTTTGAACCCCTCAAAAATAACAGTTCCTCTAACAGCATCATTTGTTTGATCTATTTTCAATGCCCTTGTTCCACCTTTCAAAGTTACTTTGTTTGATCCTTTTAATCTCTGTGTGTTTGACCAGATTCCCTCCTTAGATTCCTGAATCGCTCTCTGCAGTTTTCTGGCACTAGTTTATGTGCAGTTAAGATGGCTTTTTTCACCTTATCGTACTCCCCAGACAACATCTTTGATAGTGATGCAAACACCTCACTAGCTTTACCTGCCAAATTTGTTTGAGTAAATAATAACCACACAGCCAATGGCCATATCATTTTTTAAACACACTTTCTCAAACGAAATGTAAAAGGCTCCAATGTCTTTCTTGTCAAACTTAGGCTATGCTTGGACATAATTAGATCTACAGAAGGCCATTGCCTATCATGGGTTTGCTCTTTATCATTATCCTCATCACTAATCCTGCCTATTTCCCCCACCTCTTATTTTCATCGACATTCACTTTTCTGTTCCAACTTCTGAAGTTTGCTATTTCTCCCTTTCTTCTGCTTGGGCTATTCTTTCTTTCACTATTTCTTCTGCTTTCAATTGTAACTCAAACTGCTTTATTTCCTTTTCGTATTCAAGCTGCTTTAATTCTTTTGTTCTTTGTTCCGCTGCAATTATAGCTTTCTCTTTTGCTTTCACCTCTAATTCAAGTTGTTTCATTTGCAATTGAATTTTAGCCATTTCCAATGATTCCAATTACATTTCTGGCAGTTATAAATGATGAGCTATTGCAACAATCATCTCCTCTTTTCTCGTGGACACAGACATCTGTTCAGATGAATGCAACTTTGACAAGGCGGCCTCCAAAATGTCCACCTTCTTCCTCCACTGAGGATTGTCTGGCACCAGTTGACAGGGTCATCAGCCGACTCCAACTTATCTCCCGCACTTCAGGCCTCACTCCTTCTCTTCCCTCCCACAACAGCGATAGGGTCCCCCTTGTCCTCCCCTAGCATTCCACCAGCATCCACATCCAGAGGATCATTAGCCACTATTTTCACCACCTCCAGCTGGATGCCAGGTCTGGACATATATTCCCCTCCCTTTCTCCCCTCATCTGTCAGCCTGGCACCAGAACTATTCCCTCCAGGAGACCCTTGTCCACTCTTCCTTCACTCCCAACAGCCCCAAAGCCCCATGGCACCTTCCCCTGCAACTGCAGAAGGTGTAACACCTGCCTGTTTACTTCCCCCCTCTTCAGTATCCAAGGGCCCAAACACACCTTCCAGATAAGCAGCGTTTTACCTGCACTTCATCCTATCTAGTCTACTGCATTCACTGCTCCCAATTTGGTCTCCTCTACACTGGGGAAACGAACACCTATGTTCTGTCTGCAAAAAAGGCCCTGAGCTTCCAGTTGCCTACCATTTCAACACACCATCATATTCCCTGGCCAACATTGCTCGGGTTTCCTGCAGTGCTCCAGTGTAGCTCTGTGCAAACCAGAAGAACAGCACCTCAATTTTCCACTTGGGAACTCTACAGCATTCTGGACTCATTATCGAGTTCAACAATTTCAGGGCTTGAGGTACCTTCTCCTATGTCTTCACCCCAATCTCCACACACCAGGCCTTGTTATCACATGGTCTGCTATTACACACAACCCATTGTTAGCCACTAATTGGCCCCATCAGTAGCCATTCATTCTCCCAGGCTGATTGTCATCCACTTCTTTGTCTGTCCAACCATTCTTCTCTATCTTTGGGCTATATTTCCACTTATCATTTACACCATACACCCTCCTCACACTCAACCTTCTGCAGTAAAGTTTTTTTTTCTAGTTACCATCAGTTCTTGAAAGGGTCACCCGAAATGTTAACTCTGATTTCTGTCCACAGACGCTGCCAGATCTGCTGAGCTTCTCCAGCAATTTCTGTTTTTGACTCAAATCCAGCTTACCCACCAATTCCAAAAGCTTTGAATTACTCACCTTCTGTCAACCACCCCAAGGGACTTCTTCCACGACCAGGAAACACACCCTAAATAAACCAAACAAATGCAACACCCAATAAGAGAAGACCAACACTCATCCCTTGCTGCCTTTGAGTCCAATAAACCTAAACCCAAACTGGAATTAGAGACTTTGATTCGGGATGAGTTCCCACTTTGTTATGGACCAGACCAAATCCTGTCAAAATATATCAAGGAGATAGCCTAAATCCTAAATTTTATTTTAATTAAATATGTGTGTAAGGCACTTAATTCCAGATATGATTTGATTGGTCAAACTACTTGGCTTTAAACAAAACACATTTTATTCTTACACCACAGTCAAAACACAAACAAAAAAAAAGAAAAAAAGGCATCACTTTAACTCTGTCAAAATACTTAACAAAATAAGGAATTATTTAACTACTGTTCATCAACTGTTTCAATATAGCAGCATCTGTAAACACACACATGCAAAGGCAAATTCAGCAAAATACATTTCCTGCACTTTCTATCTCATCCAGTGCAGGTGCAGGAACACCGATCAAAAGAACCTAGTTGCAAAAAGAGGACTCAGGGTTTTGCAGCCGCAGAACAGATATGTATCTATCAGTTCCAAATTCAAAAACCCAACTTCAACAACTGAAACTAAAACTAAAACTAAGGATCTATATGAGCTTGACTCCATCCTCTCATGCTTCTTTGATCTAATTTTTAAAAACAACCAAAGCTATTTACTTTGCTTTCCATGGATCAGATACCTCAGCACCAAGAGAAACAGAACAGAATAAATCCCTCTCAAAGGCACATATCATCACAATGATTAATGTCTATTCTATTGCTAAGGTTTAAAATTGTCGAAGGGCTGATGGCAAGATTAATACAACATTGAAAAAAGGGAACTAAATAATTGAATAACGTACTTAAGTTGATAAAATACACTAAGGATGGCAGGACCGGTGCTGTATCATGACTGCAGTATGTGAGAACTTCTGAATGCCAGTTTGTCTTTCCAAGCCTATGTTCTTATGTTATGATGCATCCGTTTCTACACGCCTGCTCTACCATTCAATATGGACAGGCTGATCTTGGGCTTTAAATTCATTTTCCTGTCTGTTTTGAACAGTTAATGTACACAAAAAAAAATGTTTCATTTGGTCTGAATATGGGGAATGTTGGCACAGTTCATAATTATGGATCGTGTTTGAATAGCTGTTGAGTATATAAACAATACCATGACTGCTTGTGTCACTGCTGTGACCTCCGTGAACTACTTTCATACCTGTTCCTCCAACCTGGAAATACTGGTCAATAGTAATGTTATGTGTGTCCTGAAATATTTTCATTCTGAAAAAAAAACAAGTCAGTAACAGACGATGGTTGTGTACCAATGTTTCTCTGGAAGTGGATAGGTACAAAACCAAATGTTTTTAACAAGTGTTCTTTTCAGAAAACAGTGTGTACTTACAGCAACCTCAACTATCTGACAAATTTTCTGTGGAATCCTGCAATTCATGTTAATCCTGTTGATTCATGCATACCTGCTTACTTACAATTGAAGAGAAATAACTTGTAGTCTGTGCCAAAATACCCTTTTCTGAGACTGATACAGATGCAAACCATGTTGCTTCATGAAAAAAAAATTGATAGGGTATTATTATCCTGCCTTGAAATGGTGTGTGTTTGCCCTAACTCTACATAGACAAATATGAATTTGAACATTTCTGCCATAGAAAAGTCATTTCGGTCTCTATGTTAAACCTTTCATTTATCTGCATCATCCTGAATCTTTTTGCCATATACATGCTTGCACAGATGTCAATGACCATCAACAACCTTAGATTTCTGCTTCATTTTCTCACAGATTATTCAACCATCTAAAAGCAAACGACCCATTAATCTTTTGACTTGCTTCCTGACAGATTCTGGTTACATATTTTTGACATAACCTCCCAATTAGTCTGAAAATGCATTGCACCCCATTCTTCAGCTCCTCCTTGAATTTCCTCTGTGCAGTCCACAGATAAAGGCTTTTCTACATAAACTGAACTTCTTGGATAATGCATCAGGTCAATATAATGCTTCTCAATGTTTAAAAAAACTGCCAGTGAATTGAATTCACAGCATATCATCCAAAATATTTTGACACTGACAGAAATACTGAAAAACAGGATAACAGGTTTTAATATATTCCTGATCCAGGAATCATTTTTGTTTTCACTGTTGTTTCAATGTACACCGCAAACTCTATTTGTGGCTATCATGTCATCGAGTCATACAGCCATAGAGATATACAGCACAGAAGCAGCCCCTAGGTCCAACTTGTCCATGCTGACCAGCTATCCTAAATAACTCTCGACCCATTTGCCAACATTTGGCCCATATCCCTCTAAACCATCCCTATTCATATACCCATCCAGATGTCTTTTAAATGCTGTAGATATACCAAACTCCACCACTTACTCTGGCAGTTCATTCCATACATGCACCACCTCTGCATGAAAACATTACTGCTTAGTCTCTTTTAAATCTTTCCCCTCTCACCTCAAACCTATGTCCTCCAGTTTTGGGCACCCCAACCTTTGGGAAAACACCTTGGCAAATCACCCTATCAATGCCTCTCATGATTTTATAAACTTCTCTAAGGTCACCCCTCAGTCTATGATGTTCCAGGGAAAATAGCCCCAGCCTATTCATCCTCTCTCCACAACTCAAACCCTTCAACCTTGACAAACTACTTGCAAATCGTTTCTGAAGCCTTTCAAATCGAATAACATCTTTTTCCTATAACAGGGAGACCGGAATTGCTCGCAGTACTCCATAACTGGCCTTACCAATGTCCTGTACAGTCACAACAAGACCTACCAACTCCTTTACTCAATGCACTAATCAATAAAGGCAAGCGTACAAAACGTTTTCTTCACTATCCTGTCTACCTGCAACTCCACTTTCAATGAACTTTGAACCTGCACTCAAAGGTTTCTTTGTCGGTAACACTTCCTCAGACCTTATCATTAAGTGTATAAGTCCTGCAGCGATTTGCCCGAGCTGCACAGTTAGTACCTTGAACAACAAAATTAAGAGTATTAACAAAAAAGGTGTCAGGATGCAGTTGAGCAACTCAAATGACTTCCACAAAGGAGAAGTGAAATCAGCTGTTGCAGCACAGTGCCATGGCAAGTTGTTAATTATAGTGGCATATTTACTTAAATAATAATAGGGAACAATCCTCTGACAGCTCATCACAAGCATGGTGCTGATAACTGCCTTCACTGTTTTCTCAGTGGAATATTTTGGTTGCAGCTCTTGACAGCAGAAAGTTACAAAAAGATTGAAGGTCAATGCAACAATATACCAAACAAAACAGTCTAAAGTTACTATATGTGCAATAAGGTTGATAGTGCAGGCAGAGGTTGGGAACTGTAAATTGATTCACATATACATGTTATTAACCCAGTACAATATTATATCAATGATTACTGCCAATAGATCTACCACTGCCATGATTGCCAGGTACTGCGTGATGCATTTGAGAGGCTGTAATTTACCCATGAGAGAATCGCATTTGCCACATGGTTGACTGTAACTTACCCATGAGAGAATCGCATTTGCCACACGGTTGACTGTAATTTATATTTAGTCCATGGGTATTGCCAAAGTTTAGTTGTTATAAATAACAAATTGTGTGAACAAGCATTGCTGCGTTCATATTCTGATTCTTATTTGTTGCTAATTGTTTGCTAATTTGTACAATTATTTATTGGTGAACAGGAGAATGTAGGAATGGAATCAAATAAAAATATGCTTGTTGATATCATGTAGTGATAATTTGTGTGAAGCACAAAAATCTAAAATTGCACATTATGTCTGAAGCAATCATGAATTTTGAAAAACATGTATATTCCTTTACTTTCAACCAACGTCTCCAAAATTAAATACAAATAATTAACAACAGCTCTACCCTGTCTGGGTATGACTATTTGTGAACCTTTGTTCATGAAAGGCGAGAGGGACAGACCAGGGAATCACAGGCTGGTATGTCGAAGAGCTGTGGTAGGAAAACCCATGGAACAAAGCTCAGGGATAGAGTTAATCTCCACTTGGAGAGACTAGGATCAATCAATGATACTCAACATTACTCTGCAAGCGAGAAAGTACGTCTAACAAATTTTTTGAAGAGATGACTAGTTGTGCAGATGAGAGTAGTGCATTTCATCTTGCCTACAAGAATTTCAGTAAAACATTTGGCAAAATCTTGCAGTGGAGGCCAGTTAGGAAACTAGGAGCCCATGGGATCCAAGGCAATTCGGCAAATTGGTTCAAAATTGGCTCAGATAGAGGAAGCAGAGGTAGTGGTGTTTCTAGTGCGGGGTCCCCTGTTGGTTGCTATGTATATTAAAGATCTTGACATGAATGTATGAAGGGCAGCCAGGACATTTGCAGATGATAAGAAAATTGGTGCGTAGCAAATAACAAGGAGCTAAACGTTACACTGTAGGATTGAATGGGCTGATGGTGGGAATTAGAATTTAATCCCAAAAAGTACGAGGTGATGCATTTTGGGAGGATTAGCAAGGCAAGGGAGTACACATTGAATGTCAGACTCTAAAAAGTATGAATGATTGGAGTGTTGTTAGTGTCAATCTCCATACATCCTCGAAGGCAGTTGAATAGTAGTTAAGAAGGCACATGGTATTCTTGCTTTTCTTTGTCAAAGCATTAAATGAAAACAAAAGAATGTCATGTTGGAGATGTATACAACATTAGTTAGGCCACAGAAGAAGTATTATGTACAATTCTGGTTGACATACATAGGAAGGATGTGACTGCATCAGAGAGGGTGCAGAATAAATTTATTCAGATATTCCCTGGGCTGAAATGATTCAGCTGTGAAGAGAGACTAGACAGGCTGTTTATTTATTTCACTTAGCGCAGAGAAAGCCAAGGTAGTACTTAATTGAGTTCTGCAATTTTCTGAAGGGCATAGACTGATAAATAAGGATAAATATTTCCCTTAGTAGAGGATCAACAATGAGGGGCTGAGGGCATATTTTGTAAGGTACAGAGCAGGAGGTTTAGAGGGAATTTGAGGAAATATTTTTCAGCAAGAGGTCTGTGGGTATCTGGAACTCAATGCTTAAAAGGGTGCTTGCGACGAGAAACCTCAAGGCAGTTAAAAACGAATCAGATGAACACTTAAAATGACATAGCATTCAAAGCCCTGGGCAAGTGCTGCAAAATAGGATTCGAATAAATTGATATTTGAAGACTGGCACAGACTTGATGGACAAAGTGCCTTTTTTCATGCAGTTAAAATTCTACAACTGTGTCACTGTAAAATCTGGGAAGTGGATCTCAATGCACTATAGGTGTTTAGTTGGGAGGAAACAAAAACAAAGTGAGGTGATAGTGACAGCCTTTGACATCAGAGCTCATTCCATCAAGTGTGGCATCAAGGAGGCCTAGAAAAACTGGAATCAATGAATATCAGGGGGCAAGCTGTCTGCTGGGTGGTATCATACCTCGCACAAAGGAAGATGATTGTGGTGTTGGAGGTCGTTCATCTCATCTCCAGGACATCTTTATAGGAGTTCCTCAGGGTAATGTCTTAGGCCTAATCATCTTCAGCTGCTTCATCAATGACCTTCCCATGATCATAACATAAGAAGTGGGGATGCTCTCCAATGATAGGACAATGTTCAGCACTATTCGCAACTCCTCCAATACAGAAGCAATCCATGTTCAAATTCAACAAGATCTGGACAGTATCCTTGCTTGGGTTAACAAGTGACAAGTAGCGTTTCCGCCACACAAATGCCAAGCTATAACCATCACCAATGAGAGATAACTTAACCACTCACCACTTGCTATTCAATGGCGTTATCATCATTGAAACGCCCTCTATCAACATGCTTGGGGTTCTTATTTATCAGAAACTCAGCTGGACTCACCACATAAACACAGTGGCTACAAGAGAATATCAGAGGCTAGGAATACTATGGCATGTAACTCATCTTCTGACTTCCCAAAGCCTGCCCATCATCTACAAAGCACATGTGAGAAGTCTAATGAAACATTCCCCACATGCCTGGATGGGTGCAGCTCCAGCAACACTCAAGAAGCTTAACATCATCCAGGACAAAGCAAGCCGCTTGATTGCCATTTCATCCGCAAACATGCACTCACTCCACCACCAACGCTCAGTGGGAAAAGTATGTACTATCTACAAGATGCACTGCAGAAACATATCAAAGATCCTCAGACAGCACTTTCCAAACCCATCACTCCTTCATTCTAGAAGGACAAGTGCAGCAGATACATGTCATCAGCACCACTGGCAAGTTCCCATCCAAGCTACTAACCATTCCAACTTGGAATTTTATCGCCATTCCTTCACGTGCGCAGAAATAACCCTGAGCTTCAGGTTGCCTGCCACTTCAACACACAACCATATTCCCTGGCCAACATCTCGGGCTTGCTGCATGTTTCAGCAAAACTGAGTGCAATCTGGAAGATTAGCACCTCATTTTCCACTTGGGAAGCTTTCTGGACTAACTGTTGAGTTCAACAGTTTTAGGGCTTCAACACATTCTGCTATGTCTTTGCCCCAACTCCCATGCACTAGGCCTTGACATCACATGGGCTGCTACCTAAGTGGCATATTGTCAACCGCTCATGGTTCCCATTTGCAGCTTTTCATTCTCCCAAGCTGAACTTTGCCCATTCTTTTGTCTGTCTAATTGTTTCTTTTCTCTCTCTCTCTGCCTGCATTTCCACCTATCATTTGCTGTCACACCCCAGCCCCGTCTATATCATATATACCAATCTTTTCCTACCTAAAATCAATCCTGAAGAAGACTCCAAAATGTTAGCTCTGCTTTCACTCCACAGATGCAGCCAGATCTGCTGAGATTTTCCAGCAATCTTGTTTTTGTTTCTGACTTCCAACAGCCGCAGTTCTTTGGCTTTTATATCATTTTAAAAATTGCTGATATGACGATACTGTCACTTTAAAAAGGTTATTTACTCCTGGGCTTTTTTGAATGGAGGTTATAAAGGCAGAGGTGCAGAAACGTGTAGGTTACGAGGCCTTTCGGCTTTTTTTAAACAGTTTAACAACGGAAGGGGAGTGGCCAGTTCTCCCAGATCAGGTTTTCTAGTTTTTTTTTATTTTTAGCTGTAGCAGTCACAAGATGTTTGAGTCCGAGAAGGGGTGTGAGCTTTAGTAAATGATTCCTAGCTGACTTTCTCCGAAGTCTGTCTGGATTTTGTTCCCATCTGGATTGGAAACCTACCTGTGAGACTATGTACCTGCATACCTTTTTGCCGAGGGATGTGTTTATAGGATGTTACTATATTGGAACAGTTAATTAGTAATAGTTACTGTATCTATTATTCGGTTAAATTTTCCAATAGTTAAGTTATTCTAAATCCCTCTTTCTTTTGTTTGAGTTTTAATTATAACGTTTAAACAAATTGTGTTTTGCTTAACGATGGGTAGTTTGACCAGTTGCATTCACACCTGAAACACTGACTTCACATCCACCTTTAAAATAAAGAAAAGTCGGCGTCTAGGCTACCTTCTTAAAATATTTTGAGGGGATCTGGTCTGATCCATAACAAACTCGGGGCTCTTGTCAGGATAATTCCATAATTCCAATTTGAGCTTATGGTTGTTGAACTCATTGGTGTTGGTGTCATTTGATTTAGGTGGTGAATTTGGTTGATTTAAACAGGGCCTGTTGTGAGTAGTAATGGTTCTTTCAGTCACAAAGAGATTTCCACGGGTGGAAGAAGTGACTTCAGGGGTTCTACAAAAAGTAAGCAAGGCAATGCTGTTGGAATTGACAGGCAAGCTAGAGTTAGGGTTGCCTTTGTCTGTGAGAAAATGGAAGGTAATTACAGCAATAGCTCAATATTAAATTTGTTGGAAATGCCATCGAAATATTTGGAAATGGCTAGAATTCAATTGCAGATGAAGCAGTGTGAACATGAAAAGGAGCTGAAACAGTTTGAATAATGATTAAAGGCAGAGGAAAGAGAAAATGAAAGAATAGTCCTTGCATAACAAAAGGAAAAGGAAAGAATGGCCCTGGTAGAAGAAAAATAAATGCAGAGGAAGGCCCTCGCAGAAGAGAAGCAGAAAGAGGGAGAGTTTGAACTTCAGAAGTTGGTAATTGACAGGGAAGTCGACTTAAAAGGATGGACGTGAAGGTAGGATTAATGAAGAGGATACAGATCCTTTATTCATTCATGGGAAGTGAGCATCGCTGGCTAGGCTGCATTTATTGTCCATCCCTAATTGCCCAGAGGGCAGTTAAGAGTCAACCACATTGCTGTGGATCTGGAGTCACATGTAAGCCTGACCAAGTAAGGAAGGCAGTTTCCTTCCCTAAAGGACATTAGTGAACCAGATGGGTTTTCCCCCAACAATCGACAATGGATTCATGGTCATCATTAGATTCTTAATTCCAGATATTTATTGAACTCAAATTCCACCACCTTCCATGGCAGGATTTGAACCCGGGTTGCCGGAACATTACCCAGGTCTCTGGATTAACAGTCCAGCAATAATACCACTAGGCCATCACCTCCCTGGTAGTAGGAGAACTGGAGAAATTCTCGACTCCAGGAATACAATTTCTCCTTATTCATGATATAGATGGATCACAGGTAAGAGTGCTGTCGACTGTGGTTGAAATGCAGGTGGAAAATCAGGCATCTGAGGTATTGCAGGAAGTATATCCTGGGATTTTTCCTGAATGTGTGATAACAAGGTCACAAAGCCACTGGCTGAAACAGGATGAGAAATTAAACAGCACTGATAAGGAAGTTGAATTAGAACTTTAGAGACCATGTTTGATCGAATCGTTGAGAACAAACAAGAACAGGTGGAGGACAAAGTGGATATGTTTAGTTCAGAGAAATAAACTGAGTTACAACAGAGAGATGAAAAACTGAAGCAATTGTGTCAAAAAGCGTACACCAAAGAAGAACCTGAGTGTATTCCCAAATGTTACGATCTTAAAAATGCTGTCTTGATGAGGAAATGGAGACTATCCCATATTCAGGCGGATGAGAAATGGGAAGAAGTTCATCAAATTCTGTGGGTTATAGAAAGGGTAGAAGGTGAATTACCAGCAGGAGATCATTTAGGGGTAAGAAAAGTTCAAGCAAAAATACAAAACATTTTAACTGGCCTGGTCTGCATAAGGATTTTGTCAGACATGTCATACATATCAGGTAGTTGGAAAACCTCAGACAACGATAAAACCGGCAACTTTAATACTCATTCCAGTATTTGAGAAACCTTTTACAAGGGTCTTAATTGATTGATCCATAAAACTGAACATACCAAACTTAAAAGTACTATGAACTTGTTAATGGGTGTTTCCAGATTCTGTGCTTTGAAAATAGGGTCAAAGCGTAAAAATGAAGAGCAATTTTTTGAACTCGTTTATTGCTATGTGTTGGCCTTAATGTTAGTATGGTCTTCAATTCTGCCACTACATTTCTTGGCTGGATCGATTGAATCAGAGGCTGTTCTCCTCAGTGAAACAAAAGTAGAAAAGAGAATTCAAACAATTGATCAAAATCGTGCTCAGCATATAAAGAGTATTTGTTTCTAATGGCAAAATTATTGAGAACTAGAGAAAACCGTTTTAAGATTATTGACAAAAGCATCGGAGATGACATTGGGGAAGAAATGAAATGATTAGAAACTTAATTGTACAGCTTGAACTTGTCATGGAGACATTCAATCATTGTTTCAGAAGATAATTGATTGAGTATGGGGACAGAATATATTTTGAGGAACTATTGGCAAAGAACTGGAGAGTATGACTTGTCAAGTTGTTCATAGAAAGAGCTGGTAGGAACATAATAGTGCCAAGTATTATCAAGTATTCTGTACTGAAAGATTATATGATTCTATGAGCACAACATAATAGAGAGTAGTAAAGCAAGTGTTAATGCATCTTAGCACTGTGGGTTATGATTCAAAATCATTGCAGAAATCAACAAGGCTGCTGCACATTCTATATTGCATATTAACTAACTTTATCATAACACATTGAGAAACAGTTGAGAAACAAAGTTAGTTAATATGACCAAACACTAAGCTAAAGAGGTAGATTGTAAGGAGTGTGTTACAAAACGACAGAGAAGTGTGGGGAGGGAATTCCAGAGCTGAAGACACAGGCAGCTGAATGCACGGCCAACAGTGGTGCAAATATTAATGTCACAAATCCTCTGGAGATAAAAATTTGAGCAGTATGGGAAGGAGGAGTATGACAAATAGCTGAGAGGGTAGTGGACATCAATAACATTTGCTCAGTGGTCAGACCTCTTAGTTAGGTCCTATTCCAAGATTTGAGCAATGCAAGACTGTGGGGTGGGGGAGGGGTAACAGTACTGTTAGCAGAAGAATCTTTCAGATGGGATGTTAAGCCAAAGCCCCTTCTGCTTTAATGTGGATGTAAAAGATCCTCAAGCTGTATTTTGAAAAAGATCAGGGGAGTTAACCTTGGTGTCCCAAAAAACATTAATCATTCAATAGAAGGCATGATAAAAAAAAATTCTCTAGTCATTCTCACATTGTTGTGTGTGAGAGCTTGCTGTGCACACTTCGGCCACTGCATTTCCCAAAATAGTGACCACACTTAAAAAGAACTTAATTGGCTGCAAAGCACATTGGGATACCAAAGGTGGAGGGAGGTCTTGGAGGAATTTGTAAAGACAGCCAACATCCAGGTTCCAATACACAGAGAGAACTGATCATTCAGAGTCCACAGAAATAACAACCAGCTACCAACACACAGAGAATGCAACAACAGGAAATCAGTAAGAATCCTCAGACACTCTGCATCTTCCAGATAATTACACCTCACCTTCTCATATTCAGGACTGAGCCATCAACAAAACTCAGCCTGCAAATTAGAAGGGAAATGCTTCCAATAAACACGCTCAATTTCCAACACACAGCTCCAGTCAAAACAGTTCAACACAAAGCACCGAATACACAGTTCCTTCAAGTGAATCTTCTCAAACAGCATAAGAGACATTTCCACCCGATTGCCCACAGGATAGTCAGACTGCCTGAAGATTGGTATGGATATTATGGGATACAATTTGGATAAAAGTTGCTCCTTCACTCACAATCTCCTCACTTGGTTTTCAGTCCCTATTGTGATGATACTATGGCTTTAAGAGGTCTATTTTGTTCTGGTTTTGAAAAGAAAGGTTTAAAGACGGAGGTGCTGAGATGTTTACTGAAAAGTTGTAAACAGCTTGTGAGGCTTTGGGTTTATTTTAAAAGTTGGAACAATATAAGCAGCCTGAATGGGTGTGGTCAAGCTCTCCCAGAACCAGGATTTTTGGGTTTCCTAGATTTGCGGTAGCAGTCGTTGCTGGGTCTGTTGCTGCGGTACCTCTCTCCCTGCAACAGTCTCTCCACGTTCTCTTGGTAATTTTCCTCTTGGGCTATAGGGAGTTGCAAGTAAGACAATCTGTTTTTTGAATTTGCCTTCTGCCAAGGGTGTGTTTATGAGACGTCCCTACATTGGAACAGTTAATTATTGATATTAATTCTGTTAAGTTTTCCAGTAGAGTTACAGCTAAGCCAATTCTTTTCTTTATTCTTTCTTTTGTTGTATTTTAACTGTAGTGTACGAATAAATTATGTTTTGCTCAGCATCATGTACTTGACCAATCAAATTGTATGGGGAATGCAACATCTTACACCTTTAAAATAAGAAAAAGTTAGGGTCCAGGCTATCTTCTTAACATGTTTTGAGGAGGTTTGGTCTAGTCCATAACACTATAGGAATTGGACCAGCTTTGGAAGAGGAAGAAGACAGAATAGATGGAATGGGTAGGCCCTCTGACTGACGTCTCTCACAGTCAATCAAAATATTTCTGAAGCAATGTGCGTTTGCTGAAGCTTGGGAAACTAAGTGATGACAAGGAGGTGACTTTGAGCAACAGATCAGATGGAGTTTTAAAACTATGAATTTAAGTCCCATTTCAATAACACCTCACTTCCTGCAGCTGCTGTCTCAGTTTTCCTAGTAACATTTTTCTTTTATACAGATTTCTAATGTTGGAATAGCATTCTTTATCCTCAGAGACTTTCACACTGACAGCATCAGTGTAAGATGTGTATCCTTAGATGTGTGACATCAGATTTGATTTGATTTGTTTTATTGCTGTTGCATATACTGCGATTCAGTGAAAAGCATTGTTTGCATGCTATTCAGGCAGATCATACCATGCGCAAATACATCAGGGTAATAAAACAGAATGCAAAATATAGTGTTACAGCTGCAGAGAGAGATCAACTTTAATAAGTTGTCACTTCAAGAGTCTGATAACAGCAGGGAAGTTATTGTTCTTGAATCTGTTGGATACATTTTCAAACTTTTGTATCTTCTGCTTGACGGAA
The DNA here is from genome assembly GCF_021869965.1 of Rhincodon typus. Taxonomy (NCBI): domain Eukaryota; kingdom Metazoa; phylum Chordata; class Chondrichthyes; order Orectolobiformes; family Rhincodontidae; genus Rhincodon; species Rhincodon typus. Next base: position 2,745,908 of record NC_063366.1, read on the forward strand.
CAGGGTAAAAGAGAGTATAGCCGGGATGGGAGAAGTTTTTGATGATATTGGGTGCTTGCCCAAGGCAGCAGGAAGTACAGATGGAGTCGTTGGATAGAAGGTTGGTTTGCATAATAATCTAGGCTGTGTTCACTGCTCTGTAATTTTTTGCAGTCTTGGGCAGAGTAATTGCCATATTAAACTATGAGGCATCTGGGCAGGATGCTTTATATGATGCATATATAAAAGTTACAAATATTCATTCTGGACATGACAAATTTCCTTATCCTTCCAAGGTAATAAAGACATTAGTGTGCATTTTTAACTGTAGCATTGACGTGGATGGACCAGAAGACATTGTTGACAATTGTTACTCCGAGGAACTTGACACTCTCAACCATCTCCACCTCTGTACCATTGATACAGACAGGCATGTCCTCCACTCTGCTTTCTTTATTTTCCTGACATTAAGGGACTGATGTTGTCTTTACACCATGCCACTAAGCTCCCTAACATTTTCCTGTACTCTGTGTCATCACTGTTTGAAATCCGACACACTACAGTGGTGTCATCAGCAAACTTGAAAATGGAGATAGAGTGGAATCTAGACATACAGTTGGGAGTGTATAAGGAGTACAGCAAGGGGCTGAGTATGCAGAGGATTTTCATGGAGGAGGTATTCTCACCTGTCATGACTGATTGGAGCATGTGGGTCAGGAAGTCGAGGATCCAGTTGCAGTTTGGGGTTGGGAAGTAGTATAGAGTCCTCGGTTTCAGAGTTTGGAGGTGAGTTTGGTTTGAATTATGGTGTTGAAGGCAGAGCTACAGACAATATGATTTCCTTGCTATACAGATGTTGCAGGATTGAGTGTAGGGCCAGGGAGATGCTGTGCACCTGTTGTGATGGTAGGCAAATTGTACAGGATCATGGCAATCTGGGAGGCTGGACTTAATGTGTGCCATGACAAACCTCTTGAAGGTCTTCATAATTATGGATGTCAGAGCCACCAGGCAACAGCCATCAAGTCATTTTTGAAGAGGATCTCCCACAGCATCCAAGGCAGTGATCACATGCAGTGGTGGGATCAGCACTTAGACAGGAGGAAGGAGCCTAGAAGAATAATACTTTCAGTCCATAGTGTCCATTCTGCCACTGGAAAATAAATACCAAATGTGGTAATGTGGCTAAAGATTGGAGGATGGGCTTGAGAGAGAAAGAGGCTGTGATCCCAATTCCCGCCATCAGGCACTGAGGACTGGCTCTCCCCTGATTCCACACTGCTGCCCCTTATTGCACAGGCGTGCACCGACATGCAGCATGGGTAATGTCGTTTGGAGCGGGATTTTGAGGGGTTTGGGTGAATTGAGCTGAGTCCCTGTGGAGGTTTTAAACAACCTCAGTCAAGGGGGAGTTTTCTGGGCTTGGGGCTGTAATTCGATCATGATTGAGGAGATGGCCTGTCCCTTCCTCCAACAAGCAGGAATGGCACTTCCAGAAAAAATCTCTGAAACATTTTCTCACTGGAAATGTTGGGTTGTCACGAAATTTTGGGGACGGACCTAATAAACATTGACATCAATATAAAATATTTTAGCACTAATTACAGGAACATTCTGTGAGGAAGGTATTGAAATTTTGGATTATTTTGTGTGAAGCCCTCTCTAATGGTCACTGTGATGTGGAAGTTGTGGACACAGCTTTTATAGAGACATAGTCAGTGTCCAACGTCTATTGTTGTCCCATCAGATAAATTACATCCCCATGTTAGTGGTTCATTAAAAACCAACAATCTGTTGATGAGGTTTTATGGTCAATGTGTCCTTTTGATTTTCTCGGGAATTTCAGCAGCAAGGTGAGGGGTTTGAGCTGCAGGCTCGGAGCTGAATCCCTGTTTGGTTTGGTCTCCAATGCAGAGCATGGCAGGAAGGAGTGCTCCACAATCCTGGATTTTACATCTCGGACTTGTGGAGGGTACACACACTCTTACACAGCTCACGGAGAACTATTATTTCAAATTATTCAGTTTCTGTTATTCACAAGGTTGGTGATTATTTTTGTACTATGTTTTTAGATCAAATTCTCAGAATCCAGTAACATTATCACATTTGGCATTGAATATTGAGTCTGAATTCTGAAAGGATTACTTACTATTAATAAAACGATATGATCTGATTTTACTGTCTTGAAGAACCTGGTGACGAGCAGTTTTCTCTCCTTTGGATTACCCCTTGACACCAACAGATCACCATCAGTGATTCCTACAGCTGACCCCAGTTAATTCCCATCCCAGCACTCATCACAAAATTAGTCATGTGGTCTACAAAAACCCCACCATTTCCTTTCCCCTGACTCTTTCACAAACATTTTCCCTACCACTTCAGAGTGATTGTTTTCTCTGAGCTGATTTCCTGAACATATACACTTTGGTAAAGTCACTGATTCTTTTGACCCTTCATTACTCCGCTGTGTGCACACAAGAACGTGTTCAAACCAACATCACATGGGCACGTCCCTGGAATCCGACTATCCAGTCGGGACGTTCTGACCAAATAACCAATAAGGTCACTGAAGGGTGAAAACAACTCAGGGCACTGAAAAGACGTCCAATGTCAAAGTAAGTTTGAGAATGAAATGTGGTCAATATTTATTACAAAACCAGTGATACAGAGAACACTTGGGCAAATGTCAGTCAGACTCCATATGCTTTTTTGTGCAGGAATATTGTTTGAATAATTCAGAGTCTTTATTGTAATAGCCCTCACAAGATATTATAAAATCATCCAAGGAGGTTTAACAGTCTTGCTACCAATGTATCTCGGTGAAGATATTTTAGCAGATACATGGGAACACCACCAAGTTCCCCTCCAAGCCATTCACCATCCTGACTTGGAAAAATATCACAGTCCCTCCACTGCCACCGGGTCAAAATCCTGGAATTACCTCCCCAATGGTATTGTCAGTCAACCCATGGTATGTGAACTGCAGCAGTTGAAGAAGGCAGCTCACCACCACCTTCTCAAGGGCAACTAGGAACAGGCAATAAATGCTGGCCAGCTAGTGACACCCACAGCCCCGTCACTAAACAATGTGTTCCCAACATTGCTGATCTGTTATTTGTGAGCACAGAATCAAAGTATGTTTAGTTGGTCAGCTATTTCTTTGTTCCCCACTATAAATTGCACTGTTTTTGACAATAAGAGGCCTACATTTATCTTCATTAATCTTTTTCTCTTCACTTAGCTACATTTACAGCCAGTTTTATGTTCCTGCAAGCTTACACTCATATTCCCTTTGTTAATCAATCCCTTTGTCCTCCTTTGCTGAATTCTAAGCTGCTCCCACTCCCCAGGTCTGTTATGTTTGATGGTCAATTTGTATGCGTGTTCCTTGAATCTAATACTACCTCTAATTTCCCATGATTTGGCCTTCTATCCTGTTTCACGTTTGCACCAGATAGGAATGAACAATTGCTGCAGTTCACCCATTCGCTCTTCGAATGATTGCCGTTGCCTTTCGACTCGCATGCCTGGAGTAAAATTCCCCAATCCACCATGGCTACTACTTCAGACTATCTCTTTAGCCATGTATTCTTGTTATTTCTACTCTGACTAGCATGTGGAACTGGTAGCGATCCTGAGATCATTACCTGTGAGATCTTACTTTTCAACTTACGTCACAACTCCCAAAATTCTGCTTTTAGGACTTCATCCCTATTTTAACCATACAGTTTGTACCAATGTGTATCATGACTGGTTGTTCACCCTCCCCCTCCAGAATGTCCTACAACCACTGTTAGAGACAAGGCATTGCCACAGGAGGCTACTGCGCTGCCTGGTAATCACCCATCCCCTTTGTGCCTTTGGAGCCTTAGTCTGCACTGTGACCACCTTTCTGTGTGTGCTATCCGCGATACTCTTTGCCATGTGGATGCTCCACAGTGTCCCCAGCTGCCGCTCCAGGTCCGAACCCAGGCTTTCAGAAGCTGCAGTTGGAGACACTTCCTGCCTGTGTGCCGGTCCCAGGCACTGGAAATGTTCTCGGCTTCGCACATAGAGCTGGAAGAGCACAGAACAGCTCTCCTGCCATGACTTACCCCTTTAAATTAAATGTTTTGGAATATGTTTAGTATCAAATAATACCCTAGGGCCCTTGTGCTTGATCCTTAGATCTATATAATGTTGTCCTCAATGTTGGAACTGTCAATGCTCTCTTTATTTTTTTTTCCCCATTTTTGGTTTGCAACAGTGAGCTAGGAATTGACCTTATGAGTGTGAGCAACGGCTTGTTTTCAACACATAAGGAAGACCATACAAATTGATTTTTTTATGGGACATAGTCTGGAGGTTAATTGCAGGTTACTCCTTGTTCAAAGAATCCTATCAATATTTCAGATTCACAGATGCATTTTGCTCAATGCAGGCAAATGTTTGGTCATTTGTTGCCCATTCTGAATTGTCACTGAACTAAGTAGCTTGCAAAACTATCACAAACGGCAGTTAACAGTCAACCACATTGCTGGAATCACGTACAGACTGGACCAGAGAAGGATGGCAGATTTCCGTTCTTACAGGCTGCATTTGTACCCCTGTCCCCCAGTGTATTGACCTGGACCTCTGGATTGCAAATCCAGTGCCATGACAAATATTCCTCTATTTACAGCATTGCTCTTCACATCAGAATGTGTGCTTAATATAAAAATCACTCACGAGAAATGGCAATATTGGAATTTCTCCCCTTGCCTTCCAAAGTTATTTGAAGAAAACACACTGGGCACGAAGTACTTGAAGTTGAGGAAAATATCACTTCAGTGTAGCTGATTCAAGGGTTCTGGTTTATCCTGGGAAATTAGACCTACTACACTCATTCATGCTACATATGCTAAATTCAGCTATTAGCCACAGTCCTGGGCAAACTATCAAGGTCTGAGGACAAGTCAGGAGGCTGCCCAGAGACTGGTCAAGTAGCAGAGATAAACACTGAATCATAGCAATCTTGAAATACCCCAGACTCCTCCATCACCATCCCTGGATATGTCACATCCTCTGGTAGATGGAGAAGTCCTCAATATCAACTTTTCCTTTTAGCACAAGCTGTTTTCAAAATCCACAAGACAACTTTAGCTCATAATTCCCAATTTACAACTGCAAATCAAAATTGATAAAAATAATTAAAAATCAGCCAGTATTCTAACAATGTTCATCATCAGGAGGGAAGTAAACGAAGGAAAAATCCCAAGGTCCAGACAGCTATAAACAGCAGAATTTTATTCCACCACAATCTCATAGTACGGCACAGCCTAATTCCATGATAACAAGGTGCAGAGCTGGATGAACACAGCAGGCCAAGCAGCATCAGATGAGCAGGAAAGCTGACATTTCGGGTCTGGACCCTTCTCATTTTCAGGAATGAGCCATCAACAAAACTCAGCCTGGAAATCAGAAGGGAAACTCTTCCAATAAACACACTCAATATCCAACACACAGCTCCAGTCAAACAATCCATTACTGAAGAAGGGTCTAGGCCCGAAACGTCAGCCTTTTTGCTCCTATGATGCTGCTTGGCCTGCTGTGTTCATCCAGCTCTGCACCTTGTTGTCCCTAAAAAATTGTAGCACTTCCTTCTTCAAGGATGGTCTTGGAAATTCCTTCATGGTCTTCGTCTTCACATTCCTCAGTGCCATTTGTCCGTATCCAATATTGTGTCTTAAGAACGTCACTTTCGCCTTCGCAAATTTGGTTTTCACCTAGTTTATGACCAACTTTGCCTTCTGTAGTCTTTCAAAGAGCTCTGCCAAATGCACCATGTGATCTCTGCACAAAAAAGATCACAAAGTCATCTATGCAGGCGTTACAATTACTCAATCCTGCCGCAACTCTGTTCATAAGTCTTTGAAAAGTGGCTGGTGCATTTTCATTCCAAAGGGTATTACTTTAAACTGGCGTAGCCCATTTGGGGTTACAAAAGCAGAAACATCTTCACTCTGTCCGCCAAAGGTACTTATCAGAAACCATGAACTAAGTCCAACTTTGTGATGTAAGTGGCTTGCCCTACTTTTTCCACACAGTCCTCCAGCCTTGGAATTGGGTATGAGTCTGATTTAGTTACAGCGTTGACCTTCCAATAACCTACACAGAATCGTTGAGTACCATCAGGCTTTGGAACCAACACGATCGGCGAAGTCCACTCACCTCGACTCGTCTCTATGATGTCATCTTGGAGAATTGCTTCCACTTCCTTCTGTTCCTGCGCTGCTTTGAGAGGATTAAGCATGTAGGATGTTGTTTTACCAGAACAGCATTCCCTACGTCAACCTCATATGCTATGGCATTAGTCCTCCTCACTCTATTCCTACACACATCCTCATAGCACTGTAACAAATTTTTCAATTCAGTTCTCTGCTCCTGGGACAGATAGCTCACTACCCTATTCCATTCCTTGATAACTTTCTCATTAGTCAATTTATTCTGACACACATCAAAATCCAAATCATCCTCACTTTGACTGGCAGTAACGAATACCTATTTCTCCGGTTCCCTTTCCCTGGCATAGTAATGTTTCAGCATGTTCACATGACACACCTGATAATTTTTTTTCATATCTGGCATCTTTACCAGATAATTCACTTGACTTGACTTCTTCTCAATCTGATAGGGACCACTAAACATTGCTTTGAAGGGATTTCCTACCACTGGTAACAACACCAATACTTTACCCCATTAACTTCTTATGTAATTTGGCAGTAAGATTGGACCCTTGGTCTGACTAAATCTCCCTGGGTAGTCCATAACAGATTAAAAAAAGCAAGAAACTCCTCCGCAACCTTTTTTGCCTTGACATTCCATAACAGAATTGCCTCTGGAAATCTGGTAGACACATCCATTATGGTTAGCAAATACTGGTACACACAATCAATCATAACCTGGGTGAAAGGTTCTTCAAATGCGGGAATTGGCATCAATGGCGCTGGTTTTATTACCGCCCAGGATTTTCCTACCATTTGACATGTGTGACAGGTACGGCAAAATTCAGCCACATATTTGTGTAATCCAGGCCAATAGAAATGCTTGTATCTTAGCCTGAGTCTTCCTCACTCCTAGATGACCTCCACATGTAATTTATGTGCTACCCGCAATACGTCCCGATGGTATTCTACCAGCAACACAATCTGGTGAACTTCCGCCCATTTCTCATTTCCTCTAAACTGCCAATGTCTCCATTTCAATTTTAAGATTTCGTCTTTAAGGTAATAACATTCGTGAATACACTCGGATTCCTCTTCCGAGTAAACTTTATGATATAAATCCTTTATCGTCTCATCTTTTTGTTGTAGTTCCATTAATCTTTCAAAACTAAACACCTCTGCTCTGATCCTCTACCTGCTAAGGTTTTTCCTTTACCATTTAATCAAACAGAGTGTCAGTTAACTGGACCTCAACTCCTTCATCTTTCTTTTTTGTTTTCCTTCTTGTTTTAATTTATAGCTGTGGGATATTGTCACCACACAGTCCGGAAAAATTCCAGAGTATTTTTCTTTTAACTCTTCAGTTCCCTGGTTTTCTTTTGGCTTTTCCACTGCAATAGGCATCATTCCCGCCTTTGATCAGGCTATATCATTTTCAAGAAGAAACTGTATTCCTGAAATAGTTTATTTTTTCTATCACTCCAACTATCACTTCCCCAGTCTTGATTAGACTTTCTAGCCTTATCTTACACAGGGGAACACTAATTTTCTCTCCATTTATTCCACAAATTATCACTCTCTCCAGCAATATTTCAGAAGGAATGCAAATATTTTCATTTCTTACTATTAGAGACTGACCAGTTCCCATATCTTTCAATATTGTAGCTTCTTTACATACTCCTCCTGTTCTACCTGGGTAAACCTTACCCACACACATGGAGTCTTTGAAAAGCTTGGGCGCTATCTTACTATCCAGCCCACGACTAGGCTGTGCACTCTCCTTCAGCTCCTCAACCTCTCTTTGAATCTCCTTCACTGACTTAACTAAGCCCATTGGTTTAGCCTCTTTTACCATATCCCTTTTCCCAATGCCTTTCTTCAACCACCAGCACTGTGACTTTGTGCGTCCCACCTTATTGCAGTGAAACCACCTCAGATCTTTCACCTCTTTTCCACCCTCTTGGATTTCTTTTTCCACCTTTGGTAAACTGATCCCAGTGTGATCCACTTTTTGTTTTTCATTGAAGAATCTCCCTCTTTCCCAATTTCTATCCCTCGTGGAATGAAATTGCTGTCGGAAGCTAGATTTCGATTTATGCACTAATGCGTATTCATCCGCCATCTCTACAGCTCTTCTCGCTGTTTTAACTTTCTGTTCCTCAATATGAGTTTTTAGTACTTCTGGAAGTGAGTTTTTAAACTCCTTCACAGAATAATAGCTCTAAGAGCCTCCAAGGTCTTTTCTATCTTTAATGCTCTCAGCCATCTATCAAAGTTGCTCTGTTTAATTCTTTCAAACTCGGTATAAGTCTGATCTGGTACCTTTCTTACATTTCTGAACTATTGTCTACATGCTTCTGCTACCAACTCTAGGCACTCAAAATAGCCTGTTTTACTTCTTCATATTCTCCTGACACCTCCTCTGACAGCACTGCAAACGCCTCACTAGCCCTACCTACCAACTTGGTCTGAGTTAACATTACAGACACAGTTTCTGTTTAGCCAATTTCTCAAAGGAAATGAAAAAGGCTTCTACATTTCTTCAATCGAATTTTGGAAATGTTTTGACGTATTTGTCTATATGCCTACCAAGTCTTTGCCTATGATGGGTTTGCTTATCTTTACTATCCTCCTCACTAAACCTATCTTCGTCTCCATCCTTTTAAGTCGACTATCCTGTCTAATTGCCAATTTCTGAAGTTCAAACTCTCTCCTTCTCCCTTTCTTCTCTCTCTTTTCCCCTTTCTTGTGCTTTTAACTGTAACTCAAACTGTTTCAGTTCTCTTTCCTTTTCTTTATCTTCTAACTTCAAATGTCTCAGTTGCATTTTATTCTTTTTTAACTCCATTGCACTTGACTGCTTCTCTGATATACCTAAATGTTTGGCTAACTTCATTACAATTTCAGTTTTCCTATTATCCCCAATTAAACCCAAATTTAGCCTGTCTGCTAACTCCAACAGCTTTGCTTTGCTCACCTTTCGTAAAACCTCCAAAGTCACTTCTTCCATCCCCAGAACCTCTTTAACAATGTTAAGAGCAATTTCCCCACTTTTCATTTAACCAACAACAAGAAACTGGAATTAAACAGATTTTCCACTTCTCACTTAAATTTTATTCAAAGATCTAAGACATTCGTCCCCAAGTCTGTTTAAATCTGCTGGAACCCTTTGTACCCTAAATCTGTTCAAACCTGTCCAGATCCATCCAAATCCATTCAGATCCTGGAGATGAGCTGTCCAGATCTGGAACACGATCCGTCCTGATCGTGGACCCAAGCCCCCAACCTGTTATAAAGTGGGGTTCGACCCCCACTCTGATAACTAAAATTGAAACACCCAGTGGGGCTCACCTCACCCTATAATCTGTTAAAAGTGTGAAAAGTGGCATAACCTGCCTCCCACCCCCAATCTGTTATAAAGGAGTGGTTAAATGAAATAAACTGCTGACAGTAACTCTATAATCAATAAGTAACAATTTATTTATCTAACTCTAAGAGTGGACAACTTAACTGAACTATTAACAAACAAGCAATTCCCCTCTAACTACCAACTATTCCTGAATAAAACAAAATTCTAATGGTATGCTGTTCCAATGAATATAAGTACCACTTATATGGACAAAATAATATTAAAAATGACAACTTAGTCTCTCAAAATTACAGCCAGGTTATGTGTCTTCCGACATGTTCTGTGTCTAGTTCTGAGGAAGGGTCACCAGACCCGAAACGTTAACTTTAATTTTCTCTTCACAGATGTGGCCAGCCCTGCTGAGCTTTTCCAGCAACTTCTGTTTTTGTTCCTGTGCCTTTTCTGTTGAATGCTCTGTCAGGAATCCCTTCTCTGTCAAATCCTTTTGTTGGGAATATTAGCTAAGAGTGCCGCAGTACCTTTATTTCGATGATGCTTTCTCTAAGAGCTGAGAAAGCTGATCTCTTATCAGATGGCAGTTAGCTCTGGGGCTCTTTCCGACTGCCTCCCTTCTTTTATACCACTGATGACCTATCAATATTTTCCAATCGGATTGGTCCTATGTTGTCAAAACCAGCAGATTTAAATTTCTTAGGTTTTTGGTAGCTAAGGGCCTGGTTTAAATTGATTGAGTAAATTTAAAACCTGTTGTCTTGGTAAAAATGCTGCTTTGAACTTTTAATACAAAATGCTTCAATTCGGGCTCACCGTGCACCTGCAAACTGGCATCTTTTAAAGAAAACTCTAAGCATAGAAAAAAAAACATCTTTTAGTACGACCATGCAATGCTTTCCCCCTAGCATTTTCACAATTTTACACACAACAACTTCGCAACACTGCCGATGTTTCAGATTCGCAGAAACGTTTCACTCAAGGCAGGCATATTTTTGGTGATTTGTTTCCCATTCTGAATTGTCACTGAACTGGGTGGCTTGCAAAGCTATCACAAAGGGCAGTTAACATTGCTGGAGTCACAGATAGGCCAGGCCACGGAAGGATGGCAGATTTCCATTCTTACAGGTTGCATTTGTACCCCTGTCCCCCAGCACAAGTCCAGTGCCATGACAAATATTCCACCATTTACAGCATTTTCCTTCACATCAGAATGTGTGTTTAATATAAAAATCACTCAGGAGAAATGTTATTTCAATGGCAATATTGGAATTTCTCCTCTTGTTTTCCAAAATTATTTGAAGAAACCACACTGGGCATGAAGTGCTTGAAGCAGAGGAAAATATCACTTCAGCTGATTGAAGGGGTCTGGTTTATACTGGGAAGTTAGATCTACTGCACTCATTCAGACTGCACATCATAAATTCAGCTATTAGCCACAGTACTGGGCAAAACTATCATGATCTGAGGACAAGTCTCCAAGTCAGGAGGCTGCCCACAGACTGGTCAAGTAGCAGAGATAAACACTGAATCATATCAATCTTGAAATATCCAAGACTCCTATATAACCATCCCCGGATATGTCCCATCCTCTGGTAGATGCAGAAGTCCTCAATATTGACTTTTCCTTTCAGCACAAGCTGTTTCCCAAAATCCACAAGACAACTTTAGCTCATAATTCCCAGTTTACAAATGCAAACCAAAATTGATAAAAGAACAAAAATAATGAAAAATCAGCCAGTGTTCTAACAATGTTCATCATCACAAGGGAAGTAGACTAAGGACAGATTATGCGGTGCAGAGAGCTATAAACAACTGAATTGAATTCCACCACAGTCTCATAGTACGGCACAGCCTCATTCCAGGATCTTGCCAACAAGCAGACTGAATATAGTGTTGCAAAGTTGGGTAGAATAACTGTAAATTGGGAGGCCAGAATTTAGAATTTGGTATTTGTAAAGATGTAAAAATTGCAAAATGCTGGGGGGAAAGCATTGCGTAGTCCCTTTAAAAGATGTTTTTATTTTCTGTGCTTAGAGATTTTCTATGGAAGTCAGTGAGCAGCAGCTTAAAAGTCTGCAAGTACACAGAGAACCCAAATTGAAACATTTGTATCAAAAGGCCATACAGTTAGCTGGCCAAGTGGCAGATTTACGAAGACAACAGGCTTTTGAAAGATTGATTTAGCCAATCAATTTGAACCAGGCACTTAGATACCAAAAACCTATTGTATATAAATCAGATGGTTTTGACAACAAAGGACCAAACCTATTGTAAGAAATGCTGATACGTCATCAAGGGTAAATAAGGGAGCAGTTGGGAAAAGGACTAACTGCCATCGCCAGAGCTAACACACCTCAGCTCAAGAGAGATTCGCTGTCTTGCCAGCATCATCAATGCATTAGAAAAAGCACCATCTAAATAATAACAGTACCAACAACATAACTAGTGAATATTCCTGACAAAAGAATCAACAGAGAAAGTGTTCCTGACAGAAGAAACGATGGAGAAGGCACGCAACATTCCAGAAGACACGTAACCGGCTGTAATTTCAAGAGACTAACTTCTTTTTTTGGTTATATGAGTGGGACTTCTATTTACTGGAACAGCACACCATTAGAATCTTATTCAGGAATAGTTAGTAGTTAGAAAGGGATTTATTCAGTTTGTTAATAGTTTAGTTAATTTGTTCACTCTTAGACTTGGATAAATAAAATGCTACTTATTGATTTTAAAGTGAGTGTCAGGGATTTATTTTATTTACCCACTAGAAGTAACTGAAAAGCAGGTTCATCCAGCCCTGCACCTTGTTGTCTCGGATTCTCCAGCGTCTGCAGTTCCTACTATCTCTGATTCGATTTTAACACCACTTTTCAAGTCTTTTTACACATTCTAGGGCGAGGTGCTCCGTTTGGGTGTTTTGGTTTTAGTTCTCGGGGTGGGGGTTCAACCTCCGCTTTAAAACAATAGTCTTTATGATCAAGAATTAATCTACAGACCAACAAGCTCAGTTCCACAAACCACATCAATGACCAGGAAACAGAACTATACATGATACATTTCTCTCCAACAAATCAGATTCTATTCACCTTCTCCTTACACATTGATTTCAACATAGAGCTTCAGTTCTGAGCACTGATCCAACTCTTCAGTTGGTCACAATGAAATCCAGCATTGACCGCAGAAATAGCTGCTGCAAAAACCCATTGTAACTATGCACCTCCCAGAAAATTACACCTCGCCTTCTCATTTTCAGGAATGAGCCATCAACAAAACTCAGCCTGGAAATCAGAAGGGAAATGCTTCCAATAAACACACTCAATATCCAACACAGTTCCAGTCAAACAGTTCAGCGCAAAGCACCCAGTAAACAGCTCTCTCAGCTGGATCTTCTCACACAGCATAAGGGACATCTCCACCCCTGATTGCCCACAGGATAGTCAGACTGCCTGAAGATTGGTGTGGATATTATGGGATACAATTTGTATAAAAGCTGCTCCTTCACTCACCATCTCCTCACTTGGTTTTCAGTCCCTACACGAAGTGAACCAGCTCTGGAAGAGGAAGAGGAGAGAATGGGCAGAGTGGGTGGGCTCTCTGATTGACGTCTCTCACAGTCAATCCAAATATTTCTGCAGCAACATGAGTTTCCGGAAGCTTGGGAAACTGACCGGTGAAATGGAGGTATCTTTGAGCAGCAGATCAGTTGGGAATTTAAACTTGTCATTGTCCCATCTGAATAAAACCTCACGTATTGCAGTAGCAGAAACGATCAAAACATGCGCAAGGGGAAGGGGAATAGGATAGAGGGGTAAAATATGGAAGGGCACATAAATGAAAGATAGCGACAAGAGAGATGACATTGACAGCGCAAACCGCTGATTTGGGGAATGAAGTCGGGTTCGTTGTGCAGTATTATGGAGGTACCTCATTTCTACCCGTTTCCCAAGCTTCGGGAAGCGCATGTTGTTCCAGAAATATTTGGATTGACTGTGAGAGACGTCAATCAGAGAGCCCACCCACTCCGCCCATTCTCTCCTCTTCCTCTTCCAGAGATAATTCACTTCCTATAGGGACTGAAAACCAAGTGAGGAGATGGTGAGTGAAGGAGCAGCTTTTATACAAATTCTATCCCATAATATCCACACCAATCTTCAGGCAGTCTGACTATCCTGTGGGTAATCAGGGGTGGAAATGTTCCTTATGCTGTGTGAGAAGATCCAGCTGAGAGAGCTGTTTACTCAGTGCTTTGTGCTGAACTGTTTGACTGGAGCTCTGTGTTGGAAATTGTGTGTGTTTATTTTATTTCCCTTCCGATGTTTCTTTCAAATCCTTTCAAGATCTCCCACAACCTTCTCTCACCACATCCTCGGAAAAGAGAAAAAGACAGACATGAATTTATGCAGAGATAGTAGGAACTGCAGATGCTGGAGAATCTGAGATAACAAGGTGTAGAGCTGGATGAACACAAGCAGCATCAGAGGAGCAGGAAAAGCTGACGTTTCAGACCTAGACCCTTCTCATGAATTTATGCAGATCCTTTCACAACCACCATTTTTGAAATGTGGTCACTGTTGACATGTTTTAATGGTGACCAATGTAGTCACAGCAAACTCCCACATACGGCAGTGACAAGATAGTACATTTTTGTGGTGTTGACTGAGAAATTGTTACAGTCCCTGTTGACACTGATCATTTAGAATTCTTAGCGACCCACTTAAAGGTAGTGCATGTAGGATTTCCAATTGACAGATTTTTATGTAAGCAAACAAACTAAAAGAAACATTGACTAACCACAACCTCGTTGGCAACTGATACACTAAACTACAGAAAGGATAACTCCCTTTAACCTATAATATGACCAAACACTCCATAACCCTATTATGTTTTAAGACCTGCTATTTGCTTTATCATAAGTTTTACAAGGACAAGTCCAACACCACCATCGTCTTCCAACTGGGTCACTCATCTCTGTTCCACAAAAACATAACTTTCAATGGCCATCAAAAGTTATTTCCCTGAATTTCCAGAGAAGTCTGAACTACCTACCAACACTGAGGACCCTTCCAGTGATCCAATCTCTGGCCCTGCAAGGTTGAATTTTCCAAAGTCTTTAGATTGTCACATTCCGTCTCGTCAACTTGAAACTATGTGCTACCTGGCAGTCCACAGAAACGACATCTTCTCCTCTCTGCTGACCACACTGGCTGCAGTCCTTGGTCTCTCTTTCCCTCTGTCCATAATCTCAGAGTCAGAAAGTCTTCTGTCAGCCCTACCTGATTGCCTTTGCGCACAGGTATTATAACTGTGCACCTCACTCAGCAAGTCCCAGCCTGTTCCCATGGAAACAATACAAGCTGACATGTTGGTGGGCAGAGCTGTGCAACCTCTGACCAGTCACCCTCGTGAGGGTACTTTTTGTCCCTTATCTTAGAAAGATGGTTAAAACATAACAGACTTTCAATTTTGCTTTCAAACACACACTTGAGTCTTCTCAACAGTGACAGGAGGCTCGTGTGAAGCACAAGAACCAGTATGGACCAATTCGGTTGAATGGCCTGTAATTCTGTGGGTGTAACTTTCTGTGGTTGGATTTGAAATTCTCAACCTCTGGATCGTTAATCCAGCTCCACAACAATTCAGCAGCCAAACCCAGAGATGGATTTAGTGAATTTATTTCCATGCCATTTTGTAAGAATTTTACCTGAAGGCCTCAGCCTTCCACAAAAGCCTGACATTCGATTTGATGCTTGTGCCCAGTGCTGTGGCTGAGAGCTGAATTTGGAATGTACAGTCTGAGAGAGCGCAGTGTGTCTAATTGCCCAGGATAAACCAGAACCCTTCAAATCAGCTATACTGAAGCAATATTCTCCTCAAATTCTAGCATTTTCCACTCTGTTTCCTTCAAATATGCTTCTTGGAAAACAAAGTGTAACATTTCAAAATCACTACTGAATTCACATTTCTCCTGAATATTTTTTAAACACATACTCCCAAAATAAAATTAATCTTCACCAGCATAACACAATTCATTATGAATTATAGCCTCTTTTACACTCCCACCTTTGGCCTTGCCATTACCCTCATGGCAAGTTGGGCCTGGGTAAAGGAAAGAAAGTAGCCACATTGGATATTGACCAGGAGAAGACAGTGTTCCTGCAGCAAACAGATGATGAGTGTCAATCAAGTGAGGAAAATGAAAGGACTTGTTTCTGATTGCCTACACAGGGGAATAGCAGATGGGCACTCAATATGGAACAGTCTCTAACTAAGGAGTCAACCTCTTCAGCAAAGGAGGAGAGGGAGTTGGAGGAAATCATGTTTCCTTTTCCTGTTTTACAGAAGGACTGCACTGTATTTACAACAGATAATGCATAAAAGATCGACACCGCAGATAGATCCTGACCACAACCCAAGAAATAACTACACAACTGTGGGAATACATCCAGTCCCTTGACAGCACTGCTCAACACAGAAGAGCATGAATGGGCTCCAAGTACAGTGACAGCTTCAGTCATTCAAGCCTCATGAACCACTAACTTATTCCTACAAATGAAGGACTGCTCAAATGTGAATTTTTCTAAGAGGACTCCACAGTCCCATAAGTTTTCATAACATGCAGGCTTCAATTCTGAAGAGGCATCTGGCATTGAAACAGTTGAGTATGTGACGAGGACTTCACACAGTCACCAACAATCCTGAGACACAAATGTATCTACATTGATAAAAATGCTATCAGGTGTGAGATGTGTGATGAGTCATTTTTGAAAGTTATTGACCCTCTGCAGATACCAGCATGTTCACAGATGGGAGAAGTTATTCATGTGTGAGGTATGTGACAAATCATTCTCGAAGTTAACAAACAGGAGAGAATACATTCAACGTGTAAGCTGCATAACAGATCATCAAAGCTCCTGGTCCATTAGGCAATCCACACAGGAGACACTTGCAAAGCTCATGATGCACCACCAGAGGTTTCATACAGGAGAACAACCCTCTGGATGAGGTTTGTGTACTAGCCTTTGTCTAATCCTCCAATCTTCTGATGCACCAGACAATTCACACAATGGAGGAACCCTTCAAATGTGACGTGTGTGCCAAATCATTCTCACAGTCAGTGAACCTGCATGTTCACAAACGCATTCATGCAGGGGAGAAGTCATTCATGTGCGGTGTGTGCGACAAAACCTTCACACAGTTATCCAATCTTCTGGTACATCAGACAGTCCACACAGGGGAAAAACACTTCAAAAGTGAAGTGCGGGGTAAGAGATTTGGACGATTACCGGATCTGGTTCAATATCAACATATTCACACTATCCAGAAATCATTTGCATGTGAAGTGTGCATCAAGTCATTCTTACCGTCGTGGAACCTCAGCACTCACCGACGCATTCACACTGGAGAGAAACCATTCACCTGCCCCATGTGTGACAAATCATTTTCACAGTTAACAAACCTCCGTGTACACCAACAAATTCACACAAGGGAGAAGTCATTCACGTGCAAAGTGTGCAACAAAACCTTTACACAGTTATCGCACCTCCGAGTTCATTGGACAATCCACACAGGGGAGAAACCATTCAAATGTGAGGTTTGTGATAAAGCTTTTGCAACATCTACAAGGTTGCTGACACACCAGAGGTTTCACACAGGGGAAAAGCCCTTCAAGTGTAAGGTTTGTGTGATGGCTTTTGTTCAATCGTCTGATCTCCTGATACATGAAAGGATTCACACAGGGGAGAAACCTTTTAAGTGTATGGTGTGTTGTGAGGGCTTTGGAAGATCATCAGACCTGGCGAGGCACCAACGCACTCACACTGGTGAGAAACCATTCATGTGCGAGGTGTGCAATAAATCATTCTCGCAATCATCAAGCCTCCGTGCTCACCAGCGCATTCACACAGGGGAGAAACCCTTCATCTGTGAGGTATGTGATAAATCATTTTCAAAGTTAACAAACCTCCATAGACACCAACGAATTCACACAGGGGAGAAACCCTTCAAATGTGAGGTTTGTGACCTGGCCTTCACACAGTCATCACACCTAATACAAATCAAACAATCCACACAGGTGAGAAGCCTTTCAAGTGTGAGGTCTGTGACCGAGCATTCACACAGTCATCAAGCCTCCTGCGACATCAGATAATCCACACAGGGGAGAAACTCCTCAAGTGAGTTGCATAATGATGGATTTGGACACTCAATCAAACTTGTGAAATCTGTGTTGTCTTTTGTTAAGTAATCCACATTCGCCAAAATGACTGTTAATTTTATTCTGAATTACTGTTTCTCAAAGTATCCTCTTCGCTGACATTAAACTGACTGGTCTGTAGTCATTGGGCTTATCTTCACATTCCTTTTTGAAGGGATCATGTTTGCATTAAGAACAAACAAAGCTATAAATTGTCCAGTCCTTTGGCGTCACCCGTGAATCTAAGGAAAATTGAACATTGTGGAGGTGCTGGCCATAACTTCCACTTTCTAAATCTTGACATGTACCTAACTATCTCCTCTTTAAATGTATGAGTTCATTCAGTGACCATTTTGCCAGCAACCAGTTGTCTGGGTCTGAACTATTCTTTTCCAATTCCAGTTGGCTTTCAACTCGTTAAATATTCTCACTCTGAACTGCTCCTTTAGATGGGTAAGTTAGTAAGTTTGCAGACAATACAAAGATCAGTGGAGTTGTAGATAGTGTAGAAGGTTATCAAAGGATACAGCGGGATCTAGATCAGTTGCAGATATGAATGGAGAAATAGCAGATGGAGTTTAGTCCATGTAAGTGTGAGGTGCTGCTCTTTGGGAGATCAAATGTTAAAGAAAAGTTTACAGTTAATGGCAGGACCCTGAACAGCATTGATCTTCGGGTTCAAGTACGTAGCTCCCGGAAAGTTGGCATATGGCACGCTTGCCTTTATTGGTCGGGGAATTGAGTACAAAAGTCAGAATGTCATGTTGCAGCTTTATAAGACTTTGTTTGTGCCAGACTTAAAGTATTGCATTCAGTTCTGGTCGTCACATTACAGGAAGGATGTGGAAGCTTTGCAGAGGGTGCAGAAGAGGTTTACCAGGATGGTGTTTGGATTAGAGGATATGAGCTTTAAGGAGAGGCTGGAAAAACTCAGGTTGTTTTCTCTGGAGTGGCAAATGCTGAGCAGAGAGTTGGTAGAACTGTAAAATTATGAGACGCATAGATAGGGTTGATGATTAGAATCTTTTTCTTAGAGTTGAAACGTCTAATACTGGGGGCATGCATTTAGGGTGAGAGGGGAAAAGTTCAAAGAAGGTAAGTTTTTTACACAGACAGTGGTAGGGGTGTGGAACACGCTGCCGGGGTGGTGGTGGAAGCAAATATGATAGGGGCATTTAAGAGACTTTTAGAGAAGCACATGAATATGCAAGGAACGAAAGGATATGGAGCAAGGGCAGGCAGAAGGGATTAGTTTAATTTGGTGTCATGTTCGGCTAAACATCATAGGCTGAAGAGCCCGTTCCTGTGCTGTACAGTTCTATGTTCTATGTTGTCTTTTTGCAGAGGCAACCTTACCCCTGTGATACAATGATCACTCTCTCCTAAACAATCTCCCACTGACATTTGCAGTTATTCAGTCACATCCCTTACCCTGGCTCCAGGGAGGTAACATACCATCCTGGATTCGCATTTCCAGCTGTATCTATCTGTTCCCAGAGCTGTTGAGTCTCCAATCACGATTGCTCTTCCAGTCTTCAGTGTACCTACCTGTACAGCTGAGCCAGCTGTGGTACCATGGACTCCCAGATTACCCATCACTTTCATCAGGATTCAGAGCTCAGTACTGGTTGGAGAGTGGAATACATTCAGGGCCATGCACTACCTGCCTTCCTGACATTTGCTAAACCCACTCCTGAACAGCCCGACTCCAATTTTAATGCTGTGGCTCCTGTGCTTGTAAATTGAGCCAGCTCTTATGGATACAGTGTAAAATTGGATCTTGTTTTAGTTGGGGATGTGAATTGTAGACAAATCCTCTTCAGGTGATGGGTGTTTGACTAATAGCATGGGGAATGTTTGTACTGTCCTGTCTGGGAGGACTACGATTCTGAGTGTGGGGAGAAAGTGGCGACAAAGTGGTAATGTCACAAGATTCGTAAATCCAAAGAAATTGGTTAGAATTCCATCATGGCAGATGGTGAAATTTGAATTCAATAAAATAAGTAAAAACTAAAGTAGTATTATGGCAGCTCTATACCCACTGTTGATTGTCATAAAACACCATCAGATTCACTAATGTCCTTCAGGGAAGGAAAGTGTCGTCCCTATCCAGTTTGGCCTATAAGTGACAGCAATGTGGGTGACTCTTAATTAGGGATTGGTAATAAATGCTGCTGTAGCCTGTGCCCACATCCCTTGAAAGAATTTTAAAAATATAGGAGGGTCTGAGTGACTGAGACAACAGAATCTTAATCATAATCAGGTTGTGAGTGACCTGGATTAACCCAACACTCCAAGGACAGTTTAGATGCAGCTTGACTCTGTATCTAACGTGTGCTTTACATTCTCTGTGAATGTTTGATGGAACAATGTGAATTTGGAGAAGTTATTCCATCCCTATTTTAAACATGGACAAGTTATTCTACAAGTTCACCTCTGAGCATTCTTTAAATACGATGGATGTTTCTGCCATTATCGTCCTTATAGACACTATAGTCCAAGCCCCCACCACCCACGGGGGTGAGGGGGATGGTGGCACTGCTATTCCTCAACTGCCCTCTAATCCTTCTAACATTTACCTTAAATTTCTGTTCCCTGGTTATCAACCTGTCTGCTTAGAGAAATAATATTGAAACAATCCCATCTGCTGCCTCTGCCACTTCCTAACCTTCCACTAGCCCCACCTGGACAAATTTCTATTAATGCTTTCAACCATTTACCAAGGGAATTGAGACCAGCAACTGCATCTTGGCTCATGTTGATTCATTTCAGAGCATGAGAAAAACTGAGTCTAGAACCTACAAATTTATGGATCAGGGTTTCAGCAGCAGCTGAGCTGAAACAGTACCCCACTGTCTCTCCTGTAAGTGGATCTTGCACTTCTTCCTGTATATCGTGTCCCGGTTGCTGAACAACATCAGGAAATGACAGTGAGAGCCAGGGATTAACATCTCTCACAGCCAATCCAAATGTTTCTAGAGGAAGAGATAGTAGGAACTGCAGATGCT
>NC_063366.1:2767031-2790512 GCF_021869965.1 Rhincodon typus
TCTGATCAAGGGTCTAGGCCCAAAACGTCAGCCTTCCTGCTCCTATGATGCTGCTTGGCCTGCTGTGTTCATCCAGCTCTACACCTTGTTATCTCAGTTTCTAGAGGAACATGAATTTCCTGAAACTTAGGAAACTGACCGAGAAATGGAAGTGACTTTGAGCAGCAGATCAGGTGGAGATTTAAACTTGTCATTTTCTCAACTGAATAAAACCCCATTTATTGCAGTTGCTGTCTTAGGTCCCCTGGTAAATGTTTGACAGAGATTTCTATTGTGGGAGCAACACTCTTCATTCTTGGAGGCTTTTAAACTGATGACACTAGTGCAGGAAGTGTAGCCTCAGATGTGTTTGACAACAGTTCAAAAGACGGAGATCCACAGCATCCAAGGCAGTGATGATGTGGGATCAGTAATTGCCCAGGAGGGAGTGGCATAGGAAGGAGACAGGAATAACTCTGCGCTCGGGGAGTAACCTGTTCTTGAAGACCCTCTGCAACTCGAAGATAGACTCTCTGTAAGTGACTTGGGGAGTAAATTCACTCCTCACCAGACCACTCTGAAGGTCTCTCTCTCCCCTTGATTGATACCACACTCCTGGTTTGACTCCCTTGCTCTCGACCTCATATCTAACATGACCCAAGTCCCTTTCTTGAATTTCTTAGATCATCATAGAACCCCTAGAGAGTGGAAACAGGCATATCCAACCCTCGAAACTATGGGCAATTTAGCATGGCCAATCCACCTAACTCGCACATCTTTGGACTGTTGGAGGAAACCGGAGTACCTGGAGGAAACACACACAGACACAAGGAGAATGTGCAAACTCCACATCGACAGTTGCCCGAGGGTGGAATTGAACCCTGGTTCCTGGCACTGTGAGGCAGTAGTGCTAACCACTGAGCCACCGTGCCACCACTAATTTGTGAAACAACAACTTATTCCAGACTTTGAAGAGGTTAGAGATGGGACAATTGTTTGCGAAGACAAAGGGGTCAAGAGGACAAGGATGTTAATTTAAATTTAAAGGAAAGAAGACATATCTGAAGAGAGAGAACCATAAGTAATCTTGGCTAACGTGGGAACCAGGAATGGAAGTGGGTGATCAGCAGTTTATTGAGAATAGAGTCGAGGGAACAGGAGGTGGGTCTCATGGGCAAGATGAGCTCAAAGAGGGCATGGTGGGAAATAGGAGAGAAACTAGAGAAAAATGAAAGTTCAGGGCGAGGGTGGGGGAATTTGTCAAGGTGGGTTCGTGGAAGGGAGGGAAGTGGCAGAAGCAGCTGATTGGAATGTTCAATTTTATTTCCCTGAGCAGAGAGATCAGCAACCAGGGTGCAGAGGTTTGAAGTCATTGATTGGAAGGCAGTTGAGGAGAAATTATTTTGTCCAGAGGATGGTGACAGTTTGGATTTCACTGTCTGAAAGGGTGATTGATTCAGAAACTTGAAGAAATAACATTTCCTATTTTAAAACAAGAACAGAATAACTTCTCCACATTGATACTGTTCCATCAAACACTCAGAGAGAAGATACAGCACAGTTAAATAGAAAGTCAAGTTCCTGGAATGTCAGATTAACCCAGGTCTCTCTCACCCAGATCAGGATCAAGACTCATCTGCCTGTATCACTCACACAGTCTTGTATCACTGACTTTCATGTCACAATGCCCTGTTTGGGAGAAGGACTTGAGCAAATTGTGAGGCAGAGCCTAGTTCAGGGATGATTATGGCTGATCTGATGGCTGTTCTTCAGAAGAATTATATTGGACTTAAAACGTTAGCTCTGTTTCTATCTCCATAGACACTGCCTGATTGCTGAGTGTCTCCAATATTTTCTATGTTTATTGTGAAGTGGTTGGAAAGGTGGCAGATGGAATTTGATGCAGTGAGTTTGAAGTGATTTATTTTGTTAGAACAACTGATAGGGACAATCTAAAATAAAGATACAATTCCAAAAGGGCGCAGGAGCAGAAGGACTTCAGTGTATCTGTGTTAAATCATTGAAGGTGGCAGGACACAATGAGTGAGTGGGTTCATCTAGCTTTAGGTATCCAGGACTTCATCAGTTGGGGCAGAAGAGTACAAAAGCAAGATAGTTACCCTAAACCAGATAAAACACTGGCTTAATCTCAGCTGGAGAACAGCATCCAGTTCTGGGCATCAATCTTTAGGAAGGATGTGAAACCATTGAGAAAGTGCCAAAAGATTGACAAGAATGGTATTAGTGAACAGGAATTTCAGTTCCTAAGAGAGAATGGAGAAGTAGGGACTGTTTTGAGAAGAGAAGGTTGAAAGGAAATGTGACAGAGATTTTCAAAATCTTCAGAGGGCTGGTCACAGGCAAAATAGGGAGAAACTGCTCCCATTGACAGACAGACAGAGAAACAGGGGGCACAGATTTAAGATGATTGACAAAAGAAACAATAATGACACACAGAAATATCTTTCGTGTAATGAGTGGTTCGAGTCTGGAATGCCTGAGAGTGTGGTAGAAGCAGGTTCAATCGAGACATTAAAAAAAAATTCCACTTGTCACATCTAACTGGGGTAGTATGCTGGAAATCCAGCCCCACTTTTCCTAGAACTGTCACAAAAGTGAAAGATTTTATCAAAGTGCATAGAATTTCACAACTTGCAAAGAATTTTAGACCCAGGTTAACAGAAGACACCTACCGCATTTCTGAACTATACAAAAATTACTGTTTATTACAAAATAAAGATTCCAGCTCCAGATAAACAACTATGAGCAGTCAACATATATCTCGACCAATTAAAAGTCTAATTACTCCCATAAAACTTGATCTGCTGATCAAAGTCACCTCCATTCACTGGTCAGTTTCGCAAGCTAAAGGCACAATGGGTAAATGGGTCTTTCTCCCAAAGTACAACGAGGGCCTGTTCAGAGACCCCTGTATGAATGTAAAATGAATGTAAATAGTTTCCTGCATAAGTAGAAAATGCCTTTGTTTTGCAACTGCAAGGAAACTCTGAAGAATGTCAAATTTTAATGTGTTGCTCATTTTTGTTTCTCTGCAAAGACTGCACAGAACTGTTTTAGGACCTTTTGTATCTACTTATAATATTTATGAATAAAGTATGGTTTTGAAATAATAAAAATTTGTTCCAGAAATATCTGGATTGACTGAGAGAGACATCAATCAGAGAACCCACTCACTCTGCCCATTCTCTCCTCTTCCTCTTCCAGAGATGGTTCACTTCCTATAGGGACTGAAAACCAAGTGAGGAGATGGTGAGTGAAGGAGCAGCTTTGAGACAAATTGTATCCCATAATGTCCACACCAATCTTCAGGCAGTCTGACTATCCTGTGGGCAGTCAGGGGTGGAAATATCCCTTATGCTGTGTGAGAAGATCCAGCTGTGAGAGCAATTTACTCAGTGCTTTGTGCTGAACTGTTTGACTGGAGCTGTGTGTTGTAGTGTGAGATGAATAAGGCAGAGAACAGGGTCATGTGGAACTAAATCACCAGCAGGGATCGACTGGCCTGTTTCCAACTATAATTCTATGTTTCTGTTTCCAATTTCCAGCACCCACAGTTCTTACACTTTTTTTTATTCCATGTTCCATTCTGTGGTTGGATTTGAACTCAATCTCTGGATTGTTATTCCAGCAAATACAACAATTCATCTGCTGAAGCTGGAGTCACACACTCATTGAAATGTTTTTGAATGCCTTCTTTGAAGATTTTACCTGAAGGCCTCAGTCTTTCCCAAAAGCCTGAGCTTGGATTTAATAGTTTTTTTTTTCCCAGTGCTGTGACTGTTAGCTGAATTTGGAATGTGTAGTCTGAGCAAGTGCAGTGTATTTAATTTCCCTGGATGAATCAGAACCTTTCAATCAGCCACACTAAGCAATATTTTCCTCAGCTTCAAGCACATACTACCCAGTGTGTCTTCTTCAAATCGTTTTGGTAAGCAAGGACAGTGATTTCAAAATCTCCATTGAATTAATATTTCTCCTGAGTAATTTTTTTCTCTCCCAGAGAAACACTGATCTTTGCAGCACATCACAAGATCTCAGTGAATTGACAGCCTGTTTCACACTGCATTCAACTGTCTTTTCTATTGCCCAGTTCCTGAGAAGATGGGGGCCTAGGTTAAGGAAACACAGTAGCCACATTGCCTGCTCCTGATCACTATCCTGTGTCCCTGCTGGAAACAGAGGGTTTGTGACAGTCAAGTGATAAAAGAGAATGGACATGTATCTGATTTCACACTCCCCCACTTGCCCCCACCCAAGGGAAGGGCAGAGTGACACACTCTGTAGACCAGTCTCTGAGGAGTTATCTCCTTCAGAAAATGGGAGAATGAATTGAAGGAAATCATGTTTCCTTTTCCTGTACTATAGAAGGATTGTACTACATCAGAGAATACAGAGAAGATATATAGCGCAGATAGATCCTGACCTTCACCCAGCAGAACTCTGGGAAGACATCCAGTCCCTTCACAGCATTGCTCAACACAGAAAAGGCCAGACAGTGAAACCATCATCTGGAAATCAGTTGGGTCAGGGGAGCTATGACATATCATCAGATCTGAAACTGGTCAGCGGTGTGGAGTTTTCCATGAGAGCCAAGCTTTCCAAACATCCGGCTGTGGGTGATTGGCTAGAGTGAGTTTGGGAAGAAGCATGATTCATTCCTAGAGGTGAGAAACTGCTCAGGAGTGAGCTGAATAAGGATAGTTCCTAGGCTAGTAAGATCTAATACACAGCACCTGCTGTACAACTGTTAACACAAGGGCAGTTTCATAAAAGAGAAATCATATATACGTAAGGTGTGTGAGTGAAATTTTGCAAAATCATTGCCCCTCATCTATGCATTCACATTGGGGAAAAAGCTGTTCAAATGTGAAATGTGTAACAAGGGATTTGCACAATTTTTGGGTCTGGTGAATCACCGACCTATACACATGCAAAGTGCGGTATAAATCAAAGTTTGTTTCGCATCAACACAATCACACCAGAGAGAAACTACTCACATGCAAGGTATGTATCAAATCATTCTCGAGTTCATCAACCCAGTGAACATCACTATGTTCACACAGGGGAGACACCATTACATTGCAACATGTGTAACAAATCATTCTCGCAGTCACTGAACCTCATTTGGTAGTACGCATTCAAACAGAGAGAAACCATTCTGATCTGAGGTGTATGACAGTTCTCACAGTTAGGAAACCTCCACACACACCAATGCATCTGCACAGGAAAAACCGTTGAAGTATGAGGTGCAACAATCATTTTCCCATTCAAGAGTCCTGCTTCATCAAAGGATTGACACAGGGGAGAAGCATTCTCATGTGAAGTGTGTGACTTTTTGACCTCATTCTCCACATTTTAACATCCCCTGGCTTCCAAAATTCTAGGTCTTGTATAATTTAAACTCACATCCCAAAATTACTTCATTTATTTGAGACTTTAACCAATAAGGCAACAGTAGACAGTCCATGACATCAACTCAGGGTATGTTACAGTCTAAATGGTCATAAACTTTGTTTATTTATGATTAATTATAAACTTACAATTGTATCAATATGTTTAAGTTTGCAAAGTTAACTCTAATACAAAGGTTACATTTAGTCAGTTTCTGCACTTTTAAACAAATTAAATACACCAGTAAAAGGTCACAGCTGTGGTTACGATTTCTTGCTCAGGGCTAAAGAGCTGGAGTGTGCCACCTCTGTCTTAACCAACCTTGGAAGTCTGGACATGAGCTACACACAAGCTAAACCCATCTTTACAGATCTAAGTCTAAAAACTGGGATATTGTCTTCACTCTGTTTGCAACCCCATGATGCATCTCTTTGTCAAAGGAAGCGAAACAGAGTTACACGGCGTTACAGTACCAAGATTAGCTGTACATAAGCAGAGTATAATAATAATAAATAAATATAAATAAATAAACATTCGTTTCCCTAATAATACTGCGTGATGTTGAGATAATCTTTTGAGGTATTTCCCTCTTATCCAGAGCAGTGAAAATCCTGATACAGTCATTCAGAACGGAAACAATCCTTTCGGTCCAACCAGTCCATGCCAACCATAATCCCAAACTAAATTATTCCCACCTGCCTGCTCCTGGCCCATATCCCTTCAAACCTTTCTTATTCATGTACTTGTCCAAATGTCATTCCAATGTTGTAATTGTACCCACATCCACCACTTCCTCAGGAAGTTCATTCTACACATGAACCATCCTCTACGTAAAAAAAATTGCCCCCATTTCCTTTTTAAGTCTCTTTCCTCTCACCTTAAAAATGTGCCCCCCTAGTCTTGAAACTTCCAATCCTAGGGAAAATACACCTACCATTAGCCCTATCTATACCCCTCATTATTTTATAAACTTCTATAAGGTCACCTCTCAACCTCCTATGCTCCATATTTTCCTGAATCACCTTCTTCCTGTGGCTGAGGAAGTCCTCTCAGAGACAGATTGGCGTCTCTGAACGAACAGGAGCTTCTTTGTATATTGATGTCTTCATTTGGTGATGTTATGTAATGAGGTCAAAGCTTAAATTGGCCTCCTTGAAACAACTGGACTGATGTTGGGAGTGGTTTGAGACACACACTGCTGAGACAGACAGTGATTTGCAATGACAGCTCCCCTGCTGGAGCAAGCATTCTGATCGTGATTTGTTTTAAAGAAAATCTTCTTAAAAATGACCCACATTCACCTGCTTCTGTTGTGAAATGTAATCTCCAACAACTATATTAATATGTTGTTATGGACAGACCAAACCCCCTTCAGAAATATCTAGGAGATAGCCGAGATCCTAACTTTTATCTTATTTAAAGGCAAGCATAAGGTTTTGTATTCCAGATGTAATTTGATTGGTTACACTGCTCGGCTTTAAGCAAAACACTTTCTTCTTACCTTAGAGTTAAAATTGGTATAAAACTTTAACTCTTTGGAAAACTTAACAGGAAAACAAATTATTTAACTACTAAACAGCAACTTCCAATGTAGCAACATCCCATAAACACACACTTGGGGAAATTTAGTAAAATAGATTGTCTCACATGCAATGTTTCTCCAGTCCAGGAGGAAAGAACTTCAGAAGAAAATAGTGGCATCGGAGAAAGAAGTTCTGGTAGAGAGCAATTTGGCAGCTTCCACAACCAACTTCAAAACCCCAACAACTACTGAAAGCTAAACTAAAACCCTGATTCTGGGGGAGCCGTATTCCACCCATTCATGCAGCTTCCATTATTCCAACTTTAAAACAAAAACCCCCAAGGCCACACAAGCTGTTTACTTTATTGGCTTTAAATAGACAGTTTGTTACCTCTGTCTTAAAACCTCTCTTTAAAAAATTCCAGGACACAATACAACTCATAAAGCTATAGCATCATCACAATGTACACATACTACACTTGTTTCAATTCAACAACATAGGTGATAACAATTCACTATCCTTTTCTCAGGTCAATGCCCTGACCTATCAGAGTCAGATTGTTGTAAAATTTAGGAAAAGACTGGCAGCTAACTGTCAATGAGTATTAATGGGTGTATTCTACACAGCAATGCCTCCACCAGTGTAATTGCACTTGCCAACCCATTAGCATTTTAATGCATTATTGGTGTTGGTTTTACCCTTGAATTGATAACTATGTGAATTGTCCTGATAAGTGCAAGAAGAAAAGGTTTCAAAAAATATCTTTTTCAGCAATATTAATATAAATCATACTTTTTTCATCGCAACAGTTATGCTTTTCAACATTCTGGGATGTAGAATATCAGGTCCCAGTGACTTATCAACTTTCAGTCCCATTTATTTCTCCAACAAAACCTTCTCACAAAGCCAAATTTCCATCAAATCCTCATTTTCCCTCGTACATTGGACATTTGGGGGATTTCCAGTATCTTCTTCAGTAAAGACAGACACAAAATATTCCTGTAATCAACCAGGAGATACAATGACTGTGAAAACCCTTCACACACCTTGCACATGACTGGTTTGTCACTGGCATGAATCCTCTAATGTATCAGAAGATCACAGAAGTGGATTAAAGCTTTGTCACAAAAATCACATTTGAAGGATTTCTCCCATGTTTTAATCTTCTGGTGTCCCAGGAAGGTCAAAGACATCACAAACCTTACAGTTGAAGGCTTGCTCCCACTACTGGATTGTGCAGTGGAGCAGAAGCTACAATGGTCTTGAGACAAATTTGCATTACATGGGAATGCATTGGTGTTTGAAAAGGATCGATAACCATCTGAAAGTTTTGTCACATTTAAGAAACCTGTGTACAGACCTAAAGGGCTCCTGCCCTGTGTGAATCTTCAGATTTATCAGGAGGTACAGACTCATCACAAAAGCTTTACTGCGAACCTAACATTGAAAGGTCTATGCCCTGTGGATTGATTGGTAGTGCAGAAGGCTTCTTAAATCCATCAAGGCTTTGTCTCACATTTGACTGGTTTCTGCTAGTGTGAAAGTGTTGGTGCACGTGGAAGTTGGTTCAATGCAAGAATGTGTCTCACACCTTAGACGATTAGTTTCTTCCCTGTGTGAAAGTGCTGACGTGTGCAGGGGTTTCTTAAATATGAGAAGGATTTGTCACAAGTTCACCAGCCTGTTTGCCCTTCTGTGAACGATATGTTGTATCAGGAGGCTTGAAGGTGTCACAAAAACTTCATGCTTGAAGACTTTCTCTCCAGTGTGGATATTATGATGGACTTCCAGACTCAATCGTCTTCATGAATACTATAGCATCTCAGTAGTGCAGGAGTTAGTGAAAGACTCCTCACAAATCTCACATCTGAATGGTTTCTCCCTGATGTGCACAGCCTGTTTAGATGACCATGTAAATGATTTGTCACACATTCAGCATGTGAATGGTTTCTTGCCGATGAGTCTCAGAATGATTTGTTGCATACCTTGCAAACGTATGTTTCTCCCCTATGTAAATATTTTAGTGGGTGAGCAGATGCAATGACTGCAAGGACATTTGAATGGTTTCTCCCCCGTGTGAACATGTTGGTGTGTCTGGAGGGCTGATGACCGTGAGAATGATTCATCGCACACTTCGCATGTGAATAGTTTCTCCACTATGTGAAGGTGTTGGTGCAAGCAGACGTACGATGACCGTGAGAATGATTTGTCACACAATCTGAACGTGAATAGTTTCTCTCAGGTATGAACACATTGTGTCCGCGAAGTTTAGATGGGTGTGAGCGTGATTTGTCATAGAAAGTACAGCTGAACAGTTTCTCTCCTGTTTGAAAGTGTTGCCGAGCCAGAAGGATTCTAGATGTCGTAAAAGCTTTATCACAAACTTCACATTTGAACGGCTTCTCCCCCGTATGAACATTTCAGTGTGTGCCGAGATGCGATGACTGTGAGAATGATTTGTCACACGCCTCATAGTTGAAGGGTTCCTCTCCTGTGTGAAGACGTTGGTGAATCAGGTGAGTCGCAGATATCGTAAAAGCTTTATCACAAACTTCACACCTGAATGGTTTCTCCCCTGTATGAAAGTATTGGCATGTGCGGAGGTGCGATGACCGTGAGAATGATTTATTGCACACCTCACAATGTGAACTGATTCTTTCCGATGTGGATACTTTGGCATTTCACAAGCATTGATGAAATTCTGGTCGCACATCACATACTTGAATAGTTTCTCTTCCATGTGGCTATTCAATAAATGCACCTTAGGAGATCTGGAGCCTGGCAAGCCCTCCTCACAAACCTCATACTTGAGCAGCCTCTCATTTATAGGAATGCATCAGTGATTTGTGAGACTTCATGAATGATTGAAGCGCTTACCAAACTTAGATCCCACTCACACTTCTTCCCGGACTCACCTTGACTGATCGCTCATAGCCAAATCTTCAAAAAGGTTGGCTCTGATGGAAGACTCCAAACCACTGATCAGTTTCAGAACTGATGATATGTTAAAGCTCCCTGACTGGACCTATTTTCAAATGATGGTTTCACTGCCCAACTTTCGGTGTTCAGCAAAGCTGCAAAGGGACTGCATGCCTTCCCACAGTTGTGCAGTTGTTCCTTGAGCAATGGTCAGGATCTGTCTGGGGTATCTATTCTCTCTGTATTCTCTGGTGATCCTTCTGTAAATCAGGAAAATGAAACATAAAGCCAAATTTTCCCAGTTTCAGTTGAACAGCATCATGCACACGCCCTCAACTATTCAATGCTCCATAGCATGACAAGCTGTCTGCCTCTCCCTTTGCATATAAAGCAATGCAAGCCACAGAGGCAGCAATAATTGAGTACTAAAGGCGCCGTGCAATAAGAAAATAATGTGATGCACAGAGCAGGTGGAGCCTACAAGGCAATGCTGAAGTCAGTGAATGTACGTTAAGAAATAAACATGAAGTCGACAGAAGATGAGAGACTCCAAGTGCAAACTGAGTGAATGCTGAGAAAGCAAGCTAAGAACCATAATAAGCAGCCTGTGTAAAAAATGGGTGTGTGCGCACGCGTGTGCAAAACAACCTGGCAGAAACATGTAACTCATAGCTGTCCCTCAGCTCTAGAGTGAAAGCTGAAGATGAAAGGGCTGAGGTGAGCTGGTCCATCAGCAAGTATGATGACATGGTGAGGCTGGTGGTTTGAGAATGATGACCTGTGTGGATGAAAGTTTGAGGAAGATGCTGGCCATGGAGCAAGCCGGGATGTTAATATGAAAAAAAATTTGCAAAACTCCCAGACAGACATTTGGCAGCCACCAGGTCGCCATTCTGATATATATCTTGAGAATTTAGGCCATCTAGTTTCGCGGACAAGGAGAGGTGAATTGGAAGTCGTCTAAAAAACCCGGCAGCTTTGGATTTTAATGAAAGGCAAATGTGGGAATTAAGGTTGTTGCTTCATCTCATTGGTGAGATTCTAAAGTCGCAATTTAAGGCTTGAGGGAGAATAGCAAAGATGCTTCTTGGTGTCTGGATTCTGGGATTTTCATTTTGTCTCTCTTTTCCTGTCATTTCTCACTCCACAACATGGAAGGGAAAACACTGGCTGTGATTTCCTCCAACTCTGTCTCCTCCTTTGCTGAAGTGACTGTCTCCTCAGTTAGACACCGTTCCATCATGAATGTCATTCTGCTATTCCCCTGCATGTGTGGTCAGATGCAAGCCTTCTCTTTTTCCTTACCTGACTGTCACACCCTCTGTTTCCGTCAGGGACACTGGATAGTGACTTGGAGCAGACATTGTGGCTACTTTCTTTTCTCTGCCCAGTCCTCCAGATGTCATGTGGACAACGGACAGAGTGTAAAACAAACTATTAATTCATTATGAGCTTCAATCATGCTGGTGGGATTTTGCTATGCACATACTGAATATCACATTTCCTACATTAAAGCAATGACTACACTTCAAAAGAATTTCATTGGCTGTAAAATGTCTTGCGCCATCTGGTGGTTCTGGAAGATTCCATATAAATGCAAGTCTCTCTTTTGCTTTCTGAGAAGATTAGAGATAGGGTCGTGGGACGTCTTGGGAGGGATTTGAAAAGACAGGCAACATCCAGATCCCAAACCAGACAGAACTAACCATTCACAGTCCATGTGATAATGACCAGCTCCCAACACAGACACAGAACTCAGGAAGAATCCTCAGTCACTCTGCACCTTCCAAATAATTACAGATCACCTTCTCATATTCAGGAATAAGCCGTCAACAAAACTCAGCCTGGAAATCAGAAGGGAAATGCTTCCAATAAACACACTGAATATCCAACACACATATCCAGCCAAACCATTCAGCACAAAACAGCTGTCTCAGCTGGATCTTCTCACATAGCATATTGGGCATTTTGACCCCTGATTGCCCACAGGATAGTCAGACTGCCTGAAGAATGTGTTAAGAATTGGGGGACCTATTCAACTTCCGTTAACTCAGAATTCCATATTCGGCAATTCCTGTCCATCTAACTGTGTCACATTAGTAAATAACATTCTGCAAATGTAAACAAATCCCTCTTTGAAAGAAAAATCAAGGTCTTTACTCACTACAAACATTTAAGAAGCATCAGCCCACTCTAGTATCAATGAAGTGTATTAAAAGTAAGAAGATTTTGCTCTTACAAGGAATGAAAACTAACCTGCAATGCAGATGGGCAAAGGGACAACAGTCATCTGATCTCGTGACTGCCTGTTCCATGCCCATTGGCCAAAAGGTGTTAGACAGGTGATCAACATAGCATTGAAGGACAGCTCCCGAAGTAAGATTGAATGTCAAGGCCAGGTGGGGAGAAAGGAGAAAGAAGATCCAGGGAGACAGCCACACCATCTCCTTGGGGAAAGACCAGGAGTTACTCTATATCAGGCTGAGAGAAGACTAAAGAATGCATCAGCTTTCCTGCTCCTCTGATGCTGCTTGGTCTCCTGTGTTCATCCAGCTCTACACCTTGTTATCTCAGATTCTCCAGCATCTGCAGTTCCTACCATCACTAAAGAATGTGCTGACTTAGACCACCACAAAAGACAACTGGATAACTGGGAGGTGGGAGTGCACTGCCTTTACCCTTCTATTCTACAGAAAGGCTTTGGCTTTCTCATCTGTCACAAATCATGTATTTCCGTTCTTTACCTAATTAATGCACCATATCTAAACTGTTGCTTCTCAAGAAACTATCAGAAAATTGCTATAATTAGGTAACTGTGATCACGAAACTGGTAAAATCAATGACTGGTATCAGAAGTAGGATTGTTCACAGAAGTTAGGGTTTATTTGGGTTTCTCTTGTTTGGAAGTAGCAATTTCTGATTGTAATTAAACATGGGTTTAGTAATTCGTAAGGGAACCAATGGCTTTTGCAGATGCTAAGCAGCGGCTGCTAGAGAGTTTGATTGTGAAAATCAGGGCAGCTGGAGCAAAAGATGTACTAGGAATTATGGAAGAATGTGATGGAGATTGTGGATCTATTTTTGATAAGACTAATTGGGAAGTTTAGAAGGGTAAGATTAAGAATTCTTTTAAAAGTTCAGAATACATGTGTGTGCCTTACAACTGAACAGAAATTGGAAGGTGAGATAACACGGTGTAGAGCTGGATGAACACAGCAGGCCAAGCAGCATGAGAGGAGCAGGAAAGCTGTCGTTTCGATTCGAGACCTTTCTTCAGAAATGGGGGAGGGGAAGGGGATTCTGAAATAAATGGGGAGAGAGGGGGAGGCGGATAGAAGATGGATAAAGGAGAAGATAGGTGGAGAGGAGACAGACAGGTCAAAGAGGCAGGGTTGGAGCCAATAAAGGTGAATGTAGGTGGGGAGTTAGAGAGGGGATATGTCGGTCCAGGGAGGACGGACAGGTCGAGGAGGCGGGATGAGGTTAGTGGGTAGGAGATGGGGGTGGGGCTTGAGGTGGGAGGAATGGTTAGGAGGCGGAGACGAGCTGGGCTGGTTTTGGGATGAGGTCGGGGGAGGGGAGATTTTGAAGCTCGTGAAATCCACACTGATACCCTTGGGCTGCAGGGTTCCCAAGCGAAATATGAGATGCTGTTCCTGCAGCTTTCGGGTGGCATCATTGTTGCAATGCAGGAGGCCCAGGATGGACATGTCGTCCAAGGAGTGGGAGGGGGAGTTGAAATGGTTCACGACTGGGAGGTGTAGTTGTTGGTTGCAAACTGAGCGTAGGTGTTCCGCAAAGCTGTCCCCAGGCTTCCGCTTGGTTTCCCCGATGTAGAGGCCACAACGGGAACAGCAGATACAGTATACCACATTAGCAGATGTGCAGGTGAACATCTGTTTGATGCGGAAAGTCTTCTTAGGGCCTGGGATGGGGGTGAGGGGGGAGGTGTAGGGGCAGGTGTAGCACTTGCTCCGGTTGCAGGGAAAAGTGCCGGGGGTGGTGGGGCTGGAGGGGAGTGTGGAGCGGACAAGGGAGTCACAGAGAGACTGGTCCCTCTGGAAAGCAGATAAAAGGATGGGGAGAGAAAAATGTCTTTGGTAGTGGGGTGGAGAGGCGGGAGAAGGGGTCAGATAGCGGAAGTGTCGGAGGATGATGCGTTGGCTTCGAAGGTTGGTGGGGTGGTACGTGAGGACGAGGGGGATTCTGTTTTGGTTGTTATTGCGGGTAGGGGGTGTGATGGATGAGTTGCGGGAAATGCGAGAGACACAGTTGAGGGCATTTTCGACCACTGTGGAGGGGAAGTTGCGGTCCTTGAAAAACGAGGACATCTGGGATGTCCGGGAATGGAATGCCTCATCTCGGGAGCAGATGCAGCGGAGGCGAAGGAATTGGGAATAGGGATGGCCTTTTTGCAGGAAGGTGGGTGAGAGGAGGTGTATTCTAGGTAACTGTGGGAGTCGGTAGGCTTGAAATGGATATCGGTTTCCAGGTGGATGCCAGTGATGGAGACAGAGAGGTCCAGGAAGGAGAGAGAGGTATCAGAGATGGTCCAGGTGAACTTAAGGTTGGGTTGGAAGGTGTTAGTGAAGTGGGTGAACTGTTCGAGCTCCTCGTGGGAGCACGAGGCGGCTCTGATACAGTCATCGATGTAACGGAGGAAGAGGTGGGGAATAGGGCCTGTGTAGCTTTGGAAGAGGGATTGTTCCACGTATCCTACAAAGAAGCAGGCATAGCTTGGGCCCATGCGGGTACCCATGGCCACCCCCTTTGTCTGTAGGAAGTGGGAGGAATTGAAAGAGAAGTTGTTGAGGGTGAGGACGAGCTCGGTTAAGCAGATGAGGGTGTCAGTGGAGGGGGACTGGTCGGGCCTGTGGGACAGGAAGATCAGGGACATCTGCATGGGGAATGCAGGTGTATAGCGACTGGACGTCCATTGTAAAAATGAGGTGTTGGGGACCAGGGAATCGGAAG
Source organism: Rhincodon typus (assembly GCF_021869965.1). Taxonomy (NCBI): domain Eukaryota; kingdom Metazoa; phylum Chordata; class Chondrichthyes; order Orectolobiformes; family Rhincodontidae; genus Rhincodon; species Rhincodon typus. Next base: position 2,781,839 of record NC_063366.1, read on the forward strand.
TTTTGGAGGAGGTGGAGAGCGTGGGTGGTGTCACAGACGCAGGTAGGGGGTTCCTGGACCAAGGGGGAGAAAATGGAGTCGAGATAGGTGGAGATAAGTTCGGTGGGGCAGGAGCAGGCGGAGACAATGGGTCCACCAGGGCAGTCAGATTTGTGGATTTTGGGAAGGAGATAGAAACGGGCGGTGCGGGGTTGGGGAATGATGAGGTTAGAGGCTGTGGGTGGGAAGTCACCTGGTGATGAGGTTGTGGATAGTTTGGAAGACGATGGTTTGGTGGTCGGGGGTGGGATCATGATCAAGGGGGCGGTAGGAGGAGGTGTCAGAGAGCTGGCATCTGGCCTCGGCGATGTAGAGGTCAGTGCGCCATACTACAACTGTGCCTCCCTTGTCCGCAGGTTTTATGGTGAGGTTGGGATTGGAGCGGAGGGCTGCACGTTCTATGGGGGAGAGGTTGGAGTGGGTGAGAGGGGTGGAGAGGCTGAGGCGATCGATGTCTCGACGGCAGTTACAGATGAAGAGGTCGAGGGAGGGTAGGAGGCCTTGGGGTGGTGTCCAGGAGGAGGGGGTGTGTTGGAGGTGGGAGGAGGGGTCAGTAGAGGGAGGGTTAGGCTCACAGTTAAAGAAGTAAGCGCGGAGGCAGAGGCGGCGGAAAAACTGCTCAATGTCCAAACATGAGTTGTATTCATCGATGTTTGGGTGGAGGGGGAACAAAGAAATTGGAAGGTGTCTGGGGAAGAAGTTACAAACAGGAAGTGACAGTTTATCCTCTCAATTAAGGCTTTTTTTTAAAATCTGTTCACAGCATGTGGATGTCACTGGCTAGACAAGCATTCATTGCCCATACCCAATCACATTATTAAGAGTCTGGAGTCACATGTAGGCCAGACGAGGAAAGGACAGCATTTTCCTTCCCTCAAGGACATAAGTGAACCAATGTTTTTTTCCTGACAATCAACAATGATTTCATGGTCATTATTAGACTTTTAATTCCAGATTTTTATTGAATTCCAATTCCACCTTCTGCCATGGCAGGGTTCAAACCCAAGACCCCAGAATATTACCTGGGTCTCCAGATTAATAGTCCAGCAATAATACCACTAGGCCATCACCACCCCTTGAAAATGGGAGATAGAAGTATGGAATGAGGCACACTGCAAAAATGAACAGATAGAGAAAATATTAGAACAAGACACTGAGATACCAGCAGAGAACGGGAGATTGAGACAGGAACCAAAGGATGTAAGGAGTGCTCTGAGAAGATTAATTTGACAAGAGAGCATAGCCTCCCCTGAACCTTTTGATAGGCACTGAAAGCTCAGCCGTCAATCCATAGTGCATTGGATGTGTAGAATGTGTAAAACAATAGTATGGGTTGAGTTGATCTGTTATGCTAACATGACCTGGGAAGAGATCCAAAATAATCTTTGCAAGAGATTAGGAAATGTTGTCATAGCAGCTGTTGAGGACCTTCTGCCCAGCCAGAGTCTGGGCCACATAAGAACTCTGTGCAAAGGGATGTCCAGTTTCGCTGTTTCCACTGCAATAGGCTGAGTCACTATGCCTGAGATTACTGCAGTAAACAGGAGGGGAACTGCCTGACAAGGAGAGCAAGTTATGCTTCCCATCTCCTCTCCCTATATACATATGACCCAGTCAAACAGTGTTGAAAAAGACTAAAGGCACAATAGAGGTCTTGGGGATCAGACTGGGAACTTCGATACCAAAAACCTTATTCTACAGGCCAGAGTGCATTCTGATTCCTCCAGGCCTTTCAGGGAGAGATGGTGTCATTGTTCTGATATGATGGCTACGGGAGACGAGTAGTTCATAGTGTTGATATTGGAGGCCTTCAACAATTAATGCTAGGTGACTCCCCAGCAACCATTATCCATGACCATTGCCTAGAGTCTGCAAAAGGCTCACCACAAATCTTGATTGAGGTTAATACTTTCTGTTGAGTTAAATATAGATGGAATTGCCAGGAATAAAAACAGTGTCAGACAGAAATCTGTAAACAATAGACAGTTGTGGGTGATTTTAGCTGGTATGGGATTACGGTTGAAAATGCTCACTCCTCTCTGCCTCTCCAATATAATGAAGCGAAACCAGCTTACCAGGTCAGACCTAGGACTGAGACAGAAAAGCTGGAAAAATTAGAAGAGAAGTCTCAACTCTGCACAAGTGCATGTTACTCCTTTAAACTGAAAAAGCGCACTGTGAAAACTGGATTATATTCACAGAGTTCTTGTAAGAGTTACAATGACAGCATCCTTTACATTCAGCTGAAGACTGCACTAAAATGGGGAATAGTCCAAAAGGATCATTAAAACTATGAAAATTTAAAATGTCAGATTGAAATTTTCAGAACAGTGACAATCTTTTTTAAAAAGCAGAGTAGTTGACGTACGACATAACTTCACCTGGTGCCTCAGCCTCCACCTCTTCTCAGAATACAGAGAGTTAACTCTTTGTGCTGACGGCTTTTTAAATCTTATGATGAACCCTGCTGTGTGATGAGATGTGAGATTCTAAACAGGACTCAATTTTGGATTTCTAAATTTACAAGTATTTTTGGACGTTATTAACCCATTGAGCTTCTTTCAGAGCCAAAGTAAACTTTGTTTTTGTGTTCTAAACATGTTTCAAGAACACAGTGAAGGTTCCAGGAGTCTTGCTGAGACAATATTTCTGAGAATGCAACAACCCTAATCGGACTGCAACCAGTTGAATATCCAACAGAAAAGCGTTGTTTAAAACCACCAAGTCTGGATATGATTATTTCCGAAAAGCGAATTGCCGAAAAAATTTGATACTAGTTGCTAGTTCAAACCTGCAATGGAAAATGTCATTGAAGTGCAATGGGACTTTAATTGATTTAAAATTTAAAATTTTAAATTAAAACAAGTGCCAACGAAGACAGCCTGGGAGATCTAATTTTTTCCAAATGAAAGGTTGTTTGTAAAGAAACTAATTGAACACAAATGAAACCTGACAGCCCAACAACACTGCTGAAACTGTGCATGAAAGAACTCTCAAGTCTGTTGTTGTCATGTTCGAATGTGAGGTCATTTTAAGAGAAACATAAAACATAATTTAGCAAGTTACTTTTGAGAAAAATGTATTTTTTTGTAAGACAGAACAAACAAGTAGAATTTCACAATGCTTAAATGTGGTTGACTCTCAACTGCTCTCTGAAATGGCCAATCAAGCCACTCAGTTGTATCAACTGCAATGAAGCCATAACAAAGAAACAAAACCAAGGGTCCGGCTGGCAGCGGCCTAAGCACTTGGAAAGACAATGGCAGAAATGAAACCCTGCAGAGCCCTCCTTCTTGGCTGGTGCCAAGATTAGGAGAACTGTCTCACAGACTAGTCAAGTAACAGCCTGACACAGTCATACTGACAGAATCATACCTGACAGACAATGTCCCAGATACCACTATCACTATCCCTGGATATGTCCTGTCCTACTGACCCAGGATTGACCCAGGAGAGGTAGCAACACAGTATTATACAGTCAGGAGGGAGTTGCCCTGGGAGTCCTCAACATTGACACCCCAAGAAGTCTAACAACCAAAGTCTGAACATGGTCAAGGAAACCTCCTGCTGATTACCACATACCATCCTTCCTCCAATGATGAATCAGTACTCCTCTATGTTGAGCAAAACTTGGAGGAAGCACTGAGGGTGGCATGGTCACAGATGTACTCTGGGTGGGGAATTTCAATGTCCACCACCAAGAGTGGCTCGGCAGCAGCACTACTGATTGAGCTGGTCAGGTCCTAAAGGACATAACTGCTAGACAGGGTCTGCGGCAAGTGTTGAGGGAACCTACAAGAGAGAGAAAAACATACTTTACCTCATCCTTACCAATCTGTTGGCTGAAGATGCATCTGTCCATAACAGTATCAACTACACAGTCCTTGTGGAGACAAAGTCCCACCTTCACACTGAGGATACAGGCTATTGTACTGTATGGCACTATCACCAGGACAAGTGAGACAGACTTCGACTAGATTTATCAACTCAAGACTGGGTATCCATAGGGCCTTTGGGCCATCAGCAGAAGAACTGTACACCAGCACAATCTACAACCTCATGGTCCAGCATATACTTGACTCAATCACTAGCATCAAGCCAGAGGATCAACCCTAGTTCAATGGAGAGTGCAGGAGGGCATGTCAGGAGTATCACCAGACAACCTAAAAGTGCAGTTTCAACGTAGTGAAGCTACCAAACAGGACTATTTCCAGACTAAACAAGTGACCAGCAAGTGATACACAGAGCTAAGCAATCCCACAACCAACAGATCAGATCTAAGCTCTGCAATCCAGCCACATCCAGTCGTGAATGGTGGTGGACAATTAAACAACTCACTGGAGGAGATTCCACATATAATCGCCATCCTCAATGATGGAACAGTCCAATGCATCAGTGCAAAAGATGAGGCTGAAGCATTCGCAGCTGTTCGGCCAGAAGTGCTGAGTGGACGATCCATCTCCATCTCCATCTCCTCCAGTGGTCTCCATCATCACATATACCAACCTTCAGCCAATTCAGTTTATTCCACATAAACTCAAGAAATAGTTGGAGACACTGGATACTGCAAAGGCTTTGGGCCCTGACAATGTTGCGGCAATAGTATTGAAGACTTGTGCTCCAGAACTTGCTACTCCCCTAGCCAAGCTCTTCCAGTGCAGCTACAACACTGACATCTACCCAACAAAGTGAAAAATTGCCCAACTATGTCCTATACACAAAAATTAGGACAAGTCCAACATGGCCAATTACCATTCCATCAGTCTACTCTCAATCACCAGTAAAGTGATGAAAGGTGTCATCACCAGTGCTATCAAGCAGCACCTGCTCAGCAATAACCTGTTCAGTGATGCCCAGTTTGGGTTCCGCCAGGGCTACTCAGCTTCTAACTTCATTACAGCCTTGGTTCAAACATGAACAAAAGAGCTGAAATCCAGAGGGGAGGTGAGAGTGACAGCCCTTGATGCCAAAGCCAAGTGTAGCATCAAGGAGCTCTAGCAAAACTGGAATCAATAAGTATCAGGGAGCAAGTTCTCTGTTGGTTGGAATCATACCTGGCACATGGGAAGATGGTCATTGTTGTTGGAGGTCAGTCATCACAGCTCCAGAAAATCTCTGCAGGAGCTCCTCAGGATACTATCCTAGGCTCAATCATTTTCAGCTACTTCATCAATGACCTTCCCTCCATTCTAAGGTCAGAAGCAACTATGTTCGTCAATGATGGCACAACGTTCAGCTGTGTTCATGACTCCTCAGATACTGAAACAGTCCATGCTCAAATGTAACAAGATATGGACAATATCCAGACATGGGCTAACAAATGGAAAGTAACTTTCAAATTACACAAATGCCAGGCTATGACTATCTCAGGGACAACCTCATCAAGGCCCCTTGACATTCAGTGGTGTTATCATCACTGAATCCCCCACTATCAACATCCTGTGGATTACGATTGACCATAAACTCAATTGGACTCATCATATAAACATAGTGGCAACAGCATATCAGAGGTTAGGAATACTACAGTGAATAACTCATTTCCTAACTCCCCAAAGCCTATCCACCATCTACAAGACACAAGAAGCTTGACACCATCCAGGACAAAGCAGCCCACTTGATTGGCATGACATCTACAGGCATCCATTCATCCTAGCACCAATGCTCATAATAGCAGTATGTACAATCTATAAGATGCTCTTAATTTGCCAAAGGTCCTTAGACAGCACCTTCCAAACCATGACCACTTCCACCAAGAAGTACAAGGGCAGTAGATACACCACCACCTGCAAGTATCCCTCCAAGTCACTCCCATCCTGACTTGGAAATATAATTGTCATTCCTTTAGTGTCAGTGGGTCAAAATCCTGGAATTCCCTTCATAAGGGCATTATGGGTCAAGCTACAGCAGATGGACTGCAGTGATAAAACTTCAGCTGACCACCACCTTCTCAAGGGCAACTGGGGACAGGCAAAATGTTCTGCTTAGCCAGCAACGCCAACATCACACGAGCGAAGAAAAAAACTTATGCTCAAGAATATTTAACAGCCAGTCTTGTCCTTCCATGAGCCAGGTCCCCAACACCACCACTGTATCATAATTCCATATCACAGTTCATGTTTGTAACTTCCTAATTATATTTACTATGCTCCAAATATTTGTAGACAAACACATTAAAGTTCCCCATGGTAGGCTATTGCAGAAAATACGGAGGCATGGGATTGAGGGTGATTTAGCGGTTTGGATCAGAAATTGGCTAGCTGTAAGAAGACAGAGGGTGGTGGTTGATGGGAAATGTTCATCCTGGAGCTCAGTTACTAGTGGTGTACCTCAAGGATCTGTTTTGGGGCCACTGCTCATTGTCATTTTTATAAATGACCTGGATGAGGGTGTAGAAGGATGGGTTAGTAAATTTGCGGATGACACCAAAGTCGGTGGAGTTGTGGATAGTGCCGAAGGATGTTGCAGGTTACAGAGGGACATAGATAAGCTGCAGAGCTGGGCTGAGAGGTGGCAAATGGAGTTTAATGCGGAAAAGTGTGAGGTGATTCACTTTGGAAGGAGTAACAGGAATACAGAGTACTGGGCTAATGGTAAGATTCTTGGTAGTGTGGATGAGCAGAAAGATCTCGGTGTCCATGTGCATAGATCACTGAAAGTTGCCACCCAGGTTGATAGCGTTGTTAAGAAGGCGTACAGTATGTTAGGTTTTATTGGTAGAGGGATTGAGTTTCGGAGCCATGAGGTCATGTTGCAGCTGTACAAAACTCTGGTGCGCCGCACTTGGAGTATTGCGTACAGTTCTGGTCACCGCATTATAGAAAGGATGTGGAAGCATTGGAAAGGGTGCAGAGGAGATTTACCAGGATGTTGCCTGGTATGGAGGGAAGGTCATATGAGGAAAGGCTGAGGGACTTGAGGCTGTTTTCGTTAGAGAGAAGAAGGTTAAGAGGTGACTTAATAGAGACATACAAGATGATCAGAAGATTAGATAGGGTGGACAGTGGGAGCCTTTTTCCTCGGATGGTGATGGCTAGCATGAGGGGACATAGCTTTAAATTGAGGGGTGATAGATATAGGACAGATGTCAGAGGTAGGTTCTTTACTCAGAGAGTAGTAAGGGCGTGGAAGGCCCTGCCTGCAAAAGTAGTAGACTCGCCAACTTTCAGGGCATTTAAATGGTCATTGGATAAACATATGGATGATAATGGAATAGTCTAGGTTAGATGGGCTTCAGATTGGTTTCACAGGTCGGCACAACATCGAGGGCCGAAGGGCCTGTACTGCGTTGTAATGTTCTATGTTCTATGTTTTAACTCTGTTTGGATCTCCTTTCTTTCTCTCCGACTGCAACTTCACCTATTAACTTACTATTCCCTCTGCTAGTGCCAGTGTGTCCTGACATTTTTTGCAAGCCTGGGTATTCTCCTCCACTATCCTTTCTTGTTCCCACACCTCTGCCAACTTAGTTTAAAGCATTACAACGGCAGTTGCAAAATGTCCCACAAGGAAGTCAGTTCCAGCACTGTTCCGGTGTAACCCATCCAGCTTGTTTTGGTACCATCTTCCCCACAGCCAGTCTTGATATTCCAGGAATTAAAAGCCATCCCGCCTGTACCATCTTTCCATCCAAACATTCATCTGCCGTATCGTCCTATTCCTGCACTTGCCTGCACAAGGCTCTGGGAATAATCCAGAGATTACTACATTTGAGGTACTGCTTGCTAACTTTCTACCTCACTCCCTAAATACGATTGCAGGATAACATCCACCTTCTTACCCAAGTCACTGGCACCATAAGGACCACAATCTGTGACTGTTCATCCTCCCACCAAAGAATGTTGTGTAGCTACTCTGTTGCATGGTTGACCCTGGCACCAGGGAGGCAACAGTCCATCCCAGAGTTATGTTGATGGCCATGAAAACATTTGTCCATAAGTATTAAATCCCCTATCACCACTGCTCCCCTCTTGTATCCCAGACCACTCGTGGTGCCAGTAACATCAGGAACATCGATGTGCTCGAATTAACCAACAAAGAAAGAAAGAAACTCGACTTTTGTCTGATCACTGTGGGAGAAGAGGGTGTTTGAACTCCCACTTCAGTCCTCTTTAATGTATTTTACATCTTCCCATTTGGTTTGTGTTGTCTTTCAATGTTGTGATCAGATCCTCAAATCTCAAATCTCAATTTTAACTGAGGCACGGCCTAAATGGAAGCCAGGAGCTTCAGAACCATTGAGGCAGATGTATTCAAAACTGGGAACATCAAACTTTCATACTTTTACCTTGCCACAGAAATCAAAGGTAGAATGTATATCAATAGAGGTCAGAGATGGTGATTTAAAGAGATTCCTGAAGGTATTCTGAGAGTCATGGGGTTGCGTTCTTTAGGAGTGAAAATGGCTCTCTATGTTCTTCAAATCACAACCCTACAAATTGAGGTACGACATCATGATCAGACACTGGCAAACTTTACTCTCTCATCAGTAGTGCAAGTAAACCATTTGTTTTAGAACTGATTAACAACAGACTTACTATCTAAGAAACTGCAAATGTGACAATGTTCCCCGAAGCTGAAAAATGAAAGATGAGACAACAAGGTGTAGGGCTGGATGAACACAGCAGGCCAAGCAGCA
>NC_063366.1:2795512-2828084 GCF_021869965.1 Rhincodon typus
CGGACCCGAAACGTTAACTCTGTTTTCTCCTTCACAGATGCTGCCAGACCTGCTGAGCTTTTCCAGGGGAAGTGAAAAGACGTCCACTGTCAATGTGAGTTTGGGAATGAAATGTGGTCAATATTTATTGCAAAACCAGTCAGTGACATGAGAACACTTCGGGGTGAAAAATAGTCAGATCCTGCACCATTTTTTTGTGAAGCAACATAATGTAAATAGTTTATCCCTGCTTTCCTGTGCTGATCTCACCACTGCATGTCATCACTGTCTTGGAAACTCTCGCTCCTCCCTGATTTGCTGTCAAAGATGTCAAGGCTACATATCGCACATTGAAGTTGTCAATTTGAAAGCCTCTGAGATTGAAAAGTGCTGTTCCCATACCAGAAATATCTGTCAAAAATTTACCAGGGGATCTGAGACAGTAGCTGCAACAAATAAGGTTTTATTCAGATGAGACAATGACTGCACCTGACTAGCGACTCAAAGTCACGTCCGTTTCACCAGTCAGTTTCCCAAGTTTGAGGAAACTCATTTTGCTCCAGAAATATGTGGGTTGGCTATGAGAGACGTCAATCAGAGACCCCGCCCACTCTGCCCAGTCTCTCCTTCCTCTTCCAGAGCTGTTTCATTTCCTATAGAGGCTGAAAAACCAAGGGAAGAGATGGTGAGTGAAGAGGCAATGTTTTCTCTAAATTATATCCCATTATCTCCACACCGATGTTCAGGCAGTCTGACTATCCTGTGGGGAATTAGGGGTGGAAACATCCTTTTGCTGTGTGAGAAAATTGAACTCAGGGAGCTGTTTACTCCGTGCTTTGTGCTGAATTGTTTGACTGGAGCTGTGTGTTGGATATTGAGTGTGTTTATTAGAAGCATTTTCCTCTGATTTCCAGGCTGAGTTTTGTTAATGACTCATTCCTGAATATGGGAAGGTGAGGTGTATTTATCTGAGAGGTCCAGAGCGTCTTAGGATTCTTACTGATTTCTTGTTGTTGTGTTCTGTGTTCTGTGTGTTGGGAGCTGGTTATTGTAGACTAAATTGTCGCTGAGGTAAAATACTGTAATTTCATTCTTAGCAGCATTTTGGATGTAGCATCCACATAGTAGCACCCCACCACCACCACCATCAAGCCCCACACCGCCCAGGGGTGTGTAATGGTTGAACAGCTACATTCTAAAGGGCAACAAATGTTCACCTGGTCAGCGACATCCTGGAAAGGTGTGAATGAGAAAGGGCTGAGAAATCAGGCTGTTCACAAGGGAAGAGAGGGTGCACATGAAACTGTATTGCCTTTTCTTGTTTTACAGAAGAATTGCACCATCCTACACCAGAGAATTCAGAGAGCATAGACACAGCAGACAGGTCCTGACCCTAACCCAAGAGACAATTGTACTGGGAAGACATCCAGCCCCTTCGCTGCATTGCTCAGCATAAAGAAGGTTGGTCGGTGAAACCATCATCTGGAAATTGGTCAGGTCAGGGGAGCTTTGGCACATCATCACATCTGAAACTGGTCAGTGGTGTGGAGTCTTCCATCAGAACTAAACTTTCTGAAGGATTGGCTGCAGGAGATTGGTCAGGGTGAGTCTGGGAAGAAGTGAGAGTGGCTCCAAGTGTGGTGAGAGCTTCAATCGTTCATCAAGCCTCGTGAACCACTGATTTATTCCTACAGGTGAGAGACTGTTCAAGTCTGAAGCTGGTCATCTCTCTTAAAGCACAAGGTGCATCTGTGTAAGTCTGTTAAAACAATAACAGTTCCTTAATAGAGAATCTTTCAACAGTGAGTGAAGTCACTTGCGCTCCAATATCACTGACACAGTCATACTGGGGAGAAATTATTCAAAGCTGAGGTGTGTAATACGGATTATTGAAGACCGTCGGGACTGATGAATGACCAACACATTCAGATGGGAATAAAAACATTCACATGCGACATGTGCAATGAATCATTCTCATCGTCATCAAAGCTCCTCATGTCCCAACATGTTCACTCAGAGGAGGCACCATTCATGTGCAGGCAGTGTAATAAGTCATTGTCACTGTCATCAAAATTCCACATACACCAATGTGTCCACACAGGGGAGAAACCATTCCAATGTGAGTTGTGTGACAAATCATTCTCACAGTCAGCACAGCTCCATGTACACCATCGTATTCACACAGGAGAGAAATTGTTCAAGTGTGAAGTGTGTGAGAAATCTTTCACCACTTCGTCGAGGCTCCTGCTCCATCAGCGGATTCACACTGGAGAGAAACCATTCAGGTGTGAGGTGTGCGACAAATCATTCTCACGGTCAGAACATCTCCATGTACACAGAAGTATTCACACAGGAGAGAAAGTTTTCAAGTGTGAGGTGTGCGACAAATCATTCCCAACTTCTTCAAGACTCCTGCTCCATCAGATGATTCACACAGGGGAGAAACCATTCAGATGTGAATTGTGTGACAAAGCATTCTACTCATCATCGAACCTCCACACACACCAACGTGTCCACACAGGAGAGAAACCCTTCCATTGTGAAGTGTGTGATAAATCATTCTCACAGGCAGGATACCTCCGCACACATCAACGTCTTCACACAGGAGAGAAATTGTTTAAGTGTGAGGTGTGTGACAAATCATTCCCCACTTCACTGAGACTCCTGCTTCATCAGAGGATTCACACAGGGGAGAAACCTTTCCGGTGTAAGGTGTGTGACAAATCATTCGCACAGTCAGGAAACCTCCGCTTACACCAACGTATTCACACAGGGGAGAAATTGTTTCAGTGCAGGCTGTGTGACCAATCATTCTCACAAGCAGGATCCCTCCGTACACACCAACGCACCCACACAGCAGAGAAAATGTTTAAGTGTGAGATTTGTGACAAGTCATTCTCACAGTCAGGACAGCTGCACATGCACCAACGTATTCACACGGGAGAGAGTTTGTTCAAGTGTGAGGTGTGTGATAAATCATTCCCCACTTCATCAAGACTCCTGCTCCATCAGAGGATTCACACGGGGGAGAAACCATTCCGATGTGAAGTGTGCGACAAATCATTCTCATCATCATCAAACCTCCATACTCACCAACGTGTCCACACAGGGGAGAAACCCTTCCACTGTGAGGTGTGTGACAAATCATTCACACAGTCAGGATACCTCCGCAAACACCAACTTATCCACACGGGAGATAAATTGTTTAAATGTATGGTATGTGACAAATCGTTCTCGCAAGCAGGAGACCTCCGCACTCACCAACGCATCCACACAAAAGATAAACTGTCTAATTCTGAGATGTGTGACAAATCATTCTCACAGTCAGGACAGCTCCACATGCACCGTCACATTCACACATGAGAGTGCCGTGTATGTGACAAATCATTCTAGGTAGGATCCCTCCAAACGCACCAACGTGTCCACACCAGGAAGAAACCCTTCCAGTGTGAGGTGTGTCACAAATCATACAGTCAGGAAGCCTCCGCGCACACCAATGTACCCACACTAGAAAGAAAGTGAGAAGTTTGTGACATCATTCTGGAGCTCATTCCAGTCCTTCCGCCATCGTAGCATCCAAACAGGAAAAACCATTCAAGTGTGAAAAATCATTCCCAAACTCATCAAGACGACTGCTGCATCAGAGGATTCTTTCAGAGGAGAATGCGTTCAGGTGTTAGGTGTGTGACAAGCCAATTCTGTGGTCAGGACAGCTCCACATTCAGTCTCACATTCACACAGGTGGGAAATTGTTCAAGTGTGAGGTGTGTTACAAATCATTCCCCACTTGTTTGAGACAATCCAGGATTCACACTGGAGAGAAGCTAGTCATTTACAAGTTTTGTGACAAATCAGGCTCGGAGTCATCGTGTCTACGCAACCTCAATGTATTCACGTGAGATAAACCAATTAGTTGTAATGCATGTATCAAATCAGTGTCAAGTTCATCGACTCTCCACAATCACCGGCACATTCACGCAGGCAGAAACCGTTCACGTGTGAAGTGTGTAAGTAATCATCCTCAAGACCCTGGAAGCTCCTGCTCCATCAAAGACCATAAGACATAGGAGCAGAAATTAGGCCATTCAGCCCATCGAGTCCGCTCCACCATTCAGTCATGGGTGATAAGTTTCTCAACCCCATTCTCCCACTTGCTCCCTGTAACCCTTGATCCCCTTGACAATCAAGAACCTATTTATCTCCATCTTAAATATACTCAATGACCTGGCCTCTATCCTTCTGTGGCAGTGGATTCCAGAGATTCACCACTCTCTGGCGAAAGAAGTTTCTCCCTATCTCTGTTCTAAAAGGTCTTCCCTTTACTCTGAGATTGTGCCCTCAGGTCCTAGTCTCTCCAACCAATGAAAACAGCTTCCCAACATCCACTCTGTCCAAATAAAAACCAAAAGAACTGCGGATGCTGTAAATCAGGAACAAAAACAAATTTGCTGGAAAAGCTCAGCAGGTCTGCCAGCATCTGTGAAGGAAAAAACAGTTAACGTTTCGGGTCCGGTGACCCTTGCTCAGAACTGATGGTGGCTGATGGTTTATATGCAGTAAATAGATAGGTGGGTGGGGGAGGGAGTAAACGATAGGATAGAGCCCAAAGAGAGAGAAAGACAGCTGGACAGACAAAGGTGTTGCTAACAATCAGGCTGAGAGGGTGAAGAGTTGTTAATGTGGACTGTTAATGACTAACAACAAGGGGTGTGTAATGGGAGGCTGTGTGGTAACAAGGCCTGGTGTGTGGGATAGGGGGCTGGGACATGGGAGAGTTTAGGCCCTAAAATTATTGAACTCAATATTGAGTCCGGAGGGCTTTAGGGTCCCCAAGCAGAAAATGAGGTGTTGTTCCTCCAGCTTATGTTGGGCTTCGCTGGAACACTGCAGCAAGCCAGAGACAGAGATGTTAGCCAGGGAACAGGGTGGTGCGTTAAAGTGGCAGGCAACAGGTAGTTCAGGGTCTTTTTTGTGAGCTGAACGTAGATGATCTGTGAAGCGGTTGCCAAGTCTACGCTTTGTTTCCCCAATGTAGAGGAGACCACCTTGTGAGCAGCAAATGCAGCAGACTAAATTCTGGGAAGTGCAGGTGAAGTATTGCTTCACCTGGAAGGTATGTTTGGGCCCTTGGATACTGGGAAGGGAGGAGGTAAATGGGCAGGTGTTGCACCTTCGCTGGTTACATGGGAAGGTGCCGTAGGGCTGTGGGGAGGTGTTGGGGGTGAAGGAAGTGTGGACCAGGGTGTCCCGGAGCGAACGGTCCCTGCGGAAGGTGGACAAGGGAAGGGAGGGAAGAATATGTCTGGTGGTGGAATCTTGCTGGAGGTGGCGGAAAAGGCGTCTGATGATCTTCTGGATGTGGATGCTGGTGGGATGGTAGGTGAGGATAAGGGGAGCCCTATCACAGTTGTAGGAGGGAAGAGAAGGAGTGAGGGCAGAAGTGTAGGAGATGGGTTGGACCTGGTTGAGGACCCTGTCGACAACGGAGCTAGGGAATCCTCGGTTGAGGAAGAAAGTGGACATTTCGGAGGCTCTCTTTTCGAAGTTGGTGTCATTTGAACATATGCGACGGAGACGGAGGAATTGAGAGAATGGAATCCCACCAGCATCCACATTCAGAAGATCATCAGACGCCATTTCCGCCACCTCCAGCAAGATTCCACCACCAGACATAGATTCCCCTTCCCTCCCTTGTCCGCCTTCCGCAGGGACCGTTCCCTCCGGGACACCCTGGTCCACATTTCCTTCACCCCAACACCCTACGGCACCTTCTCCTGTAACCGGTGAAGGTGCAACACCTGCCCATTTACCTCTTCCCTCCCCAGTATCCAAGGGCCCAAACATACCTTCCAGGTGAAGCAACACTTCACCTGCATTTCCCAGAATCTAGTCTACTGCATTTGCTGCTCACAATGTGGTCTCCTCTACAGTGGGGAAACGAAGCATAGACTTGGCGACCGCTTCGCAGAACATCTACATTCAGCTCGCAAAAAAGACCCTGAACTACCTGTTGCCTGCCACTTTAATGCACCACCCTGCTCCCTGGCCAACATCTCTGTCTCTGGCTTCCTGCAGTGTTCCAGCAAAGCCCAATGCAAGCTGGAGGAACAACACCTCATTTTCCGCTTGGGGACCCTAAAGCCCTCCGGACTCAATATTGAGTTCAATAATTTTAGGGCCTAAACTCCCAAGTCCCAGCCCCCTATCCCACACACTAGGCCTTGTTACCACACAGCCTCCCATTACACACCCCCGTTGTTAGTCATTAACAGTCCACATTAACAACTCAGCACCCTCCCAGCCTGATCGTTATCAACTCCTTTGTCTGTCCAACTGTCTTTCTCTCTCTTTGGGCTCTATCCTATTGTTTACTTCCTACCCCACCTACCTCTCTATTTTCTGCATATTCCCAGCCACCCTCAGTTCTGAGGAAGGGTCACTGGACCTGAAATGTTAATTCTGTTTTTTCCTTCACAGATACTACCAGACCTGCTGAGCTTTTCCAGCAAATTTGTTTTTGATCCACTCTGTCCAGGTCATTCAGTATTCTGTAAGTTTCAAATAGATCCCCCTTCATCCTTCTCAACTCTGTTAAGTATAGACCCAGAGACCTCAAACGTTCCTCATATGTTAAACTTTTCATTGCTGGGACTATTCTTGTGAACCTTCTCTGAACCCGCTCCAGGGCCAGTACATCTTTCCTGAGATATGGGGCCCAAAACTGCACACAATACTCCAAATGTGGCCAGACCAGAGCCTTATAGAGCCTCAGAAGCATATCCCTGCTTTTCTGTTCAAGTCCTCTCAAAATAAATGCCAAAGTTGCATTTGCCTTTCTATTACTGACTCAACCTGCAAGTTTACCTTGAGAGATTCCTGGACTAGAACTCCCAAGTCTCTTTGCACTTCACACTTTTGAATTTTCTCCCCATTTAGAAAATAGTCCATACCTCTACTCTTCTTACCAAAGTGCATGACCTCAAACTTTCCCACGCTGTACTCCATCTGCCACTTCTTTGCTCACTCTCCTAACCTGTCCAAATCCTTCTGCAGCTTCTCCAAATTCTCAATGCTACCTGGCTCTCTACCTATCAAAGTATCCACAGGGGAGTGACCCTTCAAATATGAGGTTTATGATCAACCTTTCATGATGTCTTCAATAATCTGGGAATCGACAGGATTCACACATGGGAGAATTTTTTCAGGTGCAATGTTTTTGTACAGTCAGTGTATCTCCTAGTCTGCTCTCACAGGAGAAATCCTTTCTGTGTGATTTCTGTACTAGCACCTTCACACTGTTATTGAAGCTCCTGGAACATCAGTGAACCCACACAGCAGATAAACCCTTCCAGTGTGATGTCTGCCAGGACTGTTTCACCTCCTCCTCCTCCTCTGTCACCAAACATTGATGTCTCCACACGGACTTGGAGCTGGGTCACCTGCAGACCTGTCTGTGTTGTTTCCTCTCTAGGTCTCACACAGGGGAGCTGTCGTTCCAAAGCATTGTCTATCTCGAACTTCTTCCACCATCAGGCCAAACATTTCAAGAAGGTTAACTTAACCTTTGAGCAGATCACCAAAAATCACCAAAAGAAGACTGCAGCAGAGGAACACTTGAAGTGTAAGCTCACTGCCCAAAATGTCCAGTGGTACTGGAGCATGGAACAAGAAGCAGCCTTCATTCACAAGGAACATAGGAACAGGCCCTTCGTGCCTGTTCTGCCTTTCAGTCAGATCATGGCTGATCCGTAGCCTCATTCTGTAAATCTGCCTTTGGCCCATATCCCTTAATACTTTTGCTTTGTAAAAATGTATCTGCCTCAAATTTAAAATTAACAACTGATCTACCATCAACTGCCATTTATGGAAGACATTTCCAAACATCTGCTACTCTTCATGTGTAGAAGTGCTTCCTAACATTCTCTCCTGAACTTTACGGGCCTAATTCTCAGAATTTGCCTCCTAGTTCTCAAATCTCCAAGTGGAAGTAGTTTGTCTTTATCCACTCAGCCTTTTCCTGTTGAATACATCAATCAGATCACCACTTAACCTTCTAAATTCTAAAGAAATCAAACCTAATTCATATAATCTCGCGATTTAAATCACGAAGTCCAGGTATCATTCTGATAAACGTGCGTCGTACACTTTCCAAGGCCAATATATCCTTGTTAAAGTGTGATGTCCATATCTGCTTATAGTACTCCGTGTACAGTCTGACCCAGGGTTAGACAAACAACTAGTGATGACAATCCAAGATTAAAGGACTTTTGATATCAATTGCTGTGGACGTTTTGCAAGTTTTGAAACAAATCTGTCCCTACACTGCTCACTTGGCAAAAAGCAGTTTGGGTTTCTTACCCCATTTTTTGAACAGTAGAGGGTTATTTTGTCCAGTTCCTCTTTTTGTGGGATCTGATTTTTTTTTAAGGACTACAACAGTGGGGATTATTTCACAGCCTCTTAGATATTCAGGATATCTTCACAATGCATGCACACTTATAAACATCCTTGAAGATGTAGAATTGGAAGGTGTCATGACCCCCAATGGGGAAGTAATTTGCTGACAATCAAGCTCCACTATTCCACAAGTTATCACAAGTGTAATATATGATCAGCTGAATCTCTAGGATGGTCAATGATTGAATGTGGCCATGATTTAAAGGAAGCAAAAATGTAGTGATTGTAACAAACGTATGCACCAACATGTGGCAAAACAGATTATTAATTACTGATATACAAGCTTTAACTAAACCCCAATCAAAATATACACACACTCATTCACACAGAAGATGGACAAGACAGATGAGACAAACAATCACTTTACGAATATCGTGTGTGGAAAATAGATAGATAAAAAGGCACAAAGTCTATGGATAGAGTCCAAACCAAAAGGAGAAATGAGGTGACTTTCTCACAGTTTGTTGCCTTTGTCGCTGACATCATGTTGTTGCCAACTCTGGAGATCCTCAATTCAGTGGCCGCTTAGTTAGATCTAGGGCTTGGTTTTCAATTCTTTCTTTTCTCAGTATTGTTTATTTTTGCAATTCTTTGAATGTTATTTATTTTCTAATTAAAAAGAGGGAAATATTGATTTACTGGCAGGCATGAAGGTCTGAGTCCCAACAAATCTCTCTCCTTCCAGTTCAGTGACAAACTACCTCTTAATAACCAATCAAAAATCTGTTTCTGGGCAATTTACTTTTTAATAAAAGAACGTCTGGTGCTGGTGTGTCCCACAAAAGTATCAGAATCATTTTCCAGGAAATGTTTCTGTCCTTGTGTAACTTCAAAGTGACCGCGCAGTTCCACTTTTCCTTTGAGTAGTGAAAACAATTGATAATTTAATTGTCCATTTTCTAGTTTCTGTTTCCAAATAAAGTGTGTGTCATCCTTAAGAAACAGATAAAGACAGTATTCAATTAGTAGCCACTTCAGTACAAAATAAAACCAAGATTTACCAATTTATCAGTGTCCTTGCTTTTAAAACTGGAGTTAAAGTTTCCAAGCTTGGAGTCAGCAGTCTGGAATTTCCACGTGAGATGGGTTGATTGGCTAGTCAACAGTTAAGAGTTGTAGTCAGTCTATTTTTTAAAATTTCAAAAATTTTGCTGAAATATGATTTCTGCTTCAATCTTTTGATGAAAGCTGGTTTATATGCCGAGTACAGAAATACAGGTCAGTGGTTATGTTTTACATGCCAGAGACTTCTCCTTCGTCTCCTGGAGTTAGAAGTATCTATTTTTGTCAGTTGATGTGGCTCTGGAACATAGGCACCGGAAGAGTCCATTCAGCCCTTCGAGTGATTTCCACTATTCAATAAGATAGTGGCTGATCTATAGCCTAACTCCATATACCTGCCTTTGGCAATAACCCTTCACACCTTTGCTTTACAAAAATGTATCTATCTCAGATTTAAAAGTAACAACTAATCCTAGATTCACTGCTGTTGTGGAAGAGAATTCTAAACATCTACCATGCTTTGTGTGTAGAAGTGCATCCTAACATCTCTCCTGAACCATCTGGCTGTAATTCTTAGACTATGCCCCTAGTTTTAGAGTCTCCAGCTGGTGGAGATAGTTTATCTTTACCTACCCTAACCATCTGCTCTTTCAGAATTGTGTTAAAAAGTGTTTAATAGTGTAGAAGTCATGTGACCAAGCCTCCTAGTGGAGGAGGACAAGACAGTAGCTGCCATTGCAGAGACCCCAGTGGGTCTTTGGTGCATTGCAAGGATTAATTGGGAAGTTATTAATACTTCTAATAGGATGGATGTAACTTGCAATTCTATGTAAGAAGGATTTTCTTTGACACAGTTGTCCTGTAGCAGATTAAAACCCAATCGTTAGTCTTCCAGACCCATCAGGAGATACCTGGGAATCAACTGTCTGGCTGATGTTGACTTTAAAGAAGTTTCCAGAAGATTATTTCTAATTCCAGTTTAATGATTACATCAGCAATCTTTCTTGAGCTGGTTACTCTATTTTTAACGCAGTCACTATTATATGTTAACAACTGTTTTTACACCATTTGTGTCACAATGATGAAGTACCTAGAGCAACTCACATGCAGTGAGGACAACTAGTTGTGTTTGTATCCAAAGCATTAACACATACTGAACAAAACTATGCACAGTTTCAGAAAGAGAACCTGGATGTTGTTTTTGCTTCGAAGTATTCCAGCCAGTAGCTATTTTGGAGAGAGAAAGTGATGGTATAGTCTGACCACAAGCTAATTCAAAACATCTTTCTCAAAACACTTTTGTGTACTGCAAAGTTATTATGTCCAAGGTGGGAAGGGTGCAACTGCCTCTCTCTAGTCCTACTGCTCCACAGTTACAACATTAATGTAATTGCTTTACCCTGTACCCAATATATCTAATTGTATCCTTTCTGTATGTTAGATTTACAATAAAAATGATGCATCAAACAGGTTTCTTTAATAAGAACAAAATTATTGATTTGTTGTAAAATAAAACTTATTCAGTGCAGAATGAAGATGCAGAACTGGTTAACACACACAGTTTGTAACATAATATACAAGATGCATGCCTCTCAAATTAACCCAAAACAAACACTAGGTAGGGGCAAAAAGATTTATCGCTGCAGAGATTCATGATGGGAAAATAAACACTTCTTAGTTCTTGAAGACAAAAGGAATAAGATTAATGATGTTCAAATGGCTACTAGTCTGATATTCTGACGTGTCACCAAATATAAGCAGTTGTCCCTGGGAATGTTGGCGGATGGAGCTTTGTCAGGAAACATGGTATTGAGAAATTTTCCAGTCACTCTTCAAGAGGACTATCAAGATTCATAACAAGAGTTTTTTTTTCCCAGAAACAAAATAACTGAGCATGGAGCTCCTTCCTTTTAGCAGACTGGTCACACCAACTACTCCAAAGAATATTCAAAGCATAAACTGAAACCTGACAGGTCATCAGTAAAGAAAGAGTTGTCATAAGACATGTGACTGACAAGAAATGCCTTTATGAAAATTTTCTACATCAGTTCATTCTGAACAAAATTCAAACTCAAGCGCATAAAAATTATGGGAACAGTTTTTTTGTTGTTGTTCTGACCAGGTTACGAACAATGCTGTATGAAGCCAGGTATTTTCTCCCTTGTTCGAAGATTGGAATTTAGTACAATCCTATTAACTTGAAAATGAACTTGCATTTTGATAGCACCTTTTACCCTCACTTCAACAAACAATGAGCTACTTTTGAAGGTCAGTCATTGTTGCATTGAACGTGCACAGAACTAGCTCCCACAAACATTACTGCAACCAAGACTAGACAATCTATCTTTGTGATGTTGACTGAGGGATAAGTACCTCAAGGACACCGGAGACAACACCCTTGCTCCTGCTTGAAAAAGTGAAATGGGATCATGTACGTGCACTTGACCGAGCAGACAGGATCTTGGTTTAAAGAGAAATACTGAGCCAAAAGACAGCACCTCTGACAGTGCAGCATTTCCTCCACTGCACCTGAGTGCCAAATGCTATAATACACTGTTGAATACCTAAGAGTTTGGAGCAAGAGGAGGCAATTCAGCCCTTCAAGCATGTTCTGATCTCAACTCCACCTTCCTGCCTGCTGTCCATTACCCTTCAACTTACTGCTAATTATAAACCTGCCTTTCTCCTCGAATTTACTCATGTCTCAGCATCCATTGCACAGTGAAATCGTGAATTTCGCAGACTCACAATCCTGAGAGAAGTTATTTCTCATCTCTGTTTTAAGTCTGCCACCTTTCTTCTCAAAGTATGACCTTTCATTTTAGATTGCCCCACATGAGGAAACATCCACACGACATTTACTTTGTCAGTCACCTTTAACATCTCACATACCTCAATTAGATCTGCTCTCATTCTTCTCAACTACAGAGAATACAGGCCTAAACTGCTCAGTCTCTCTTTGTAAGACAAGCCCCTCATCTCTGGAATCAATCTAGTGAACCTCCTCCAAATTGCCTCCAATGCAACTAAATTCCACCTCAAGAAATGGGACCAAAATTGCACACAGTACTCCAGTTACAGCCTCACTTACGCTTTGTACAGTTGCAGCAATGCTTCCCTACTCTTATACTCTGTTCCTGTAACAATAAATGCCAACATTTCATTTGCATTCCCTATTACATACTGTATCTGCATCCAAGTTTTCTGTGACGAATGCATGTGCTCCAGTTTTATGTATACATTAGTTTGTTTGTCAGGGAGGAGTAAAGATACCGATGTTGATAAGTTGAGATAACAAGGTGCAGAGCTGGATGAACACAGCAGGCCAAGCAGCATCAGAGGAGCAGGATAGCTGACATTTCAGGCCTAGACCCTTCTTCAGAAAAGCTGGGTGCAGTGGCCAAGTGAGAAAGTGTTGGTCTCGTAAAGCTGGGCGCAGTGGCCAAGTGGGAAAGTGTTGGTCTCGTAAAAGCTGGGCGCAGTGGCCAAGTGGGAAAGTGTTGGTCTCGTAAAAGCTGGGCGCAGTGGCCAAGTGGGAAAGTGTTGGTCTTGTAAAAGCTGGGCACAGTGGCCAAGTGGGAAAGTGTTGGCCTCGTAAACCCAAGAGCGTGGGTTCAACCCCCACCTATGCCTAGCAGCGTACTGGTTGCTAATTTCAGTGTCAAAGAGTCCATTATTAGCCTCTCTGAAATGATGTTGATAAGTTCTCTAGTTTCCACTAGGGAATATGATTCTTTATTGCTACCACTTTCTGTGCAACATGTTTTGCCAACTCTTGTAATCCACGCCCCGGGTGATGAAGGCAAGCTTGTCATATGCCTTCTTAATCACCTTGGCTACCTGTGTAGCCACTTTCAGGCAACTGTGGATCTACACGACCAGATCTGTCTGTATGTTAACGTTCCTAAGGGTTCTGCCATTTACAATATAATTCGCACCTAAATTTGATCCTCCAAAATGCGTCACCTCGCATTTGTCTGGATTAAACTCCATCTTCCATTTCTGTGCCCAAGTCACCAATCTGTATATATCCTGTTGTATACTTTTACAATCGTTGGCACTATCAGCAACTCCAGCAATCTTCATGTCATCAGCAAACTTGCTTATCAGACCACTCACTTTTTCCTCCAGATCATTTATATATACTACAAACAGCAAAGGACCTAAGACTGACCCCTGTGGAACACCACTAGTTACCAGTCTCCATTCTGAAAAGCATCCTTCCACCACTACCCGCTGTCTTCTATGGCCAAACCAGTTTTCTATCCATCTAGCCAGGCCACCCCAAATCCCTTGTGATTTTAGTTTTTGTACCGACCTGCCATGTAGGACTTTATTAAATGCCTTACTAAAGCCCATATAAACTATATCCACAGCCCTTTCCTCATCAATTATCATTATCTCTTCAAAAAAATTCAATCAGGTTGGTGAGACATGACCTTCCCTGGACAAAACCATGCTGCCTGTCACTAACTAGTCCATTTTCTTCCAAATGCGTATATGTCTTGTCCCTCAGTATCTTCTCCAAGAGCTTCCCCACCACAGAGAAGATCTGAGGGATAAGATATACATGAATTTGGAAAGACAGGGTTTGATTAGGAGTAGTCAGCATGGCTTCATATGTGGGAGATCATGCCTCACAAATTTGTTAGAGTTCTTTGATGAAGTGACCAAGAAGGTTGATGATGACAGGGCAGTAGATGTACTCTATGTGGATTTAAGTAGGAGTCAGTACACTGTGGAGCTCCACACTGTATTGACTCTGACTCCAGCATCCGCAGTTCTTGCTTTCTCTGGATTTCACTAAGGCCTTTGATAAGCTTCCACATGGTAGGCTGCTCTGTAAGATTAGATTGCATGGAACTGGGGAGACCTGGCAAATTGGATACACAATTGGCTTGATGGTAGGAAGCAGAGAGTAATAGTGGAAGGATGCTTGTCAGACTGGAGGCCTGTGATGAGTGGTGTACCTCAGGGGTCAGTGCTGGGCCAACTGCTGTTTGTTATCTATATCAATGATTTGGGTGAGAATTTACAAGGCATGATTAGTAAGTTGGCAGATGACACTAAAATAGGTGGTATCGTGGACAGTGAGGAATGTTATCAGCAGGATCTTGATCAACTGGGGAAATGGGCTGAGGGAAACGGCAAATGGAGTTAAATATAGATAAGTGGGGCTAGGGGGCATCAGTTTAAGGTAAGAGGGGAAAGAATGCATGGGAACCTGAGGGGCAACTTTTTTACTACGCATATGGAATAAGTAGCCCCTGGAAGTGGTTGAGGGGGGACATTAAGAACATTTAAAAGGCATTTGGATGTATACATGGATAGGATAGGTTTAGAAGGATATGGTATTAGCGTTAATGGACATTTTGGTCGGCATGGACCAGTTTGAGCCAAAGGGCCTGTATCCGTGCTGTAGGACTCTATGACTCTCTGTGAGTCTACATTAACAGCAAAAAATCTGGATAGATAAAGATAACCTATTTTCATTGGTTAGAGGTTCTAGAACTGAGGGCATAGTCTGAAAATTAGTGTTGCATGATGGAGAAATGTTATGAAGCACTTCTACACATAAAGGGGAGTAGACGTTAGGAACTCACTTCCAGTAAACAGCAGCAGATGGCAGATATGTTGTTAATTTTAAATCTGAGACAGTTTTCTTTGTTAAACGAAGGTATGAAGGGATATGGGCCAAAGGCAAGTATATAGAGTTAGGCCACAGATAAACCATTATCTCATTGAATGGCATATCAGGCAGAAGGCTGAATTGTCTACTCTTCCAGTGCTGAGCATTTCAATTCTGTTATAATAACAGGAGAATAGTCGGAACATGATGATGTCAATAATATTACAATGAGTTTTTGCTTTGCTGTTACATTTATGATTGAGTTTAAAACGGTGCATATCCTCTCCATCTTTAAAAAATTGGACAATGAAGCAGAGAAAATTACTCTCAGCATAAATGATTTAATTAAATTTAATCCAACACAGAAACAGCAGAGCTCAGCGGGGTTTTATGGAATAGCTGCTTCCCCAAGGTGCTGGAATTGATTGATTGCACTCACATGATATTGAAGGTCACCCAAGGAGATTCACAGGACGCCCTGAACAGAAAGCAACTCCCCCCCTTCATGTCGTGTGTATTGGCTGTCGGTGACATGCCACACAACACAATGGATGTTATTCTCAATGTGAAGGTGGGACTTCAATGTTTGCTACAATCTTCAGCCAGAAGTGTTGACTGGAAGATCCTGCTCCTGCAAAGGTCCTCAGCATCAGAGATGCAGTCCTTACCAATTTGATTTTTTCCACGTGATATCACAAAACAGTTGGATGCATTGGATACTGCAAAGGCTATGGAACCTGATAACATTCTGGCATTAGTACTGAAGACTTCTGCTCCAGAAATTATCACTTCCACAGCCAAGCTGTTTCAGTACAGCCACAACACTGGCATCTATGACAATGTGAAAGGTTTCCTAGGTATGTCCTGTACACAGAAAGCAGAACAAATCCAACCCAGCCAATTACTCTTGAATCATCAATGCTGTCAAGCAGTCTTTATTTACCAATGAAAACAAACAGCGCTGAAAAAACACAGCAGGTCTGGCTGCATCTGTAGAGAGAATGTTTGTTCTGACAAAGGATCACTGGACTCAAAATATTAACCCTGCATTCTCTCTGCAGGTGCTGCCAGATCTGCTGTGTTTCTCCAGCGATTTTTGTTTTTCTTTCAGATTTCCAGCATTTGTAATTCTTTTGTTTATTATATTTGGCAATAACCTGCTCAGACGCTCAGTTTGCTTTCCACGAGAGCCAGCTCCTGATCTCATTACAGCGTTGGTCCAAACACAGACAAAAGAGCTGAATTCCAGAGATGTAGTCAGAGTGACTGCCCTTGACATCAAGGCCACATTCAACCAAGTGTGGAATCAAGGAGCCTGAGCAAAACTGGAGTCAATGGGATTCGAGGCTAAAACTCTCCGCTGGTTGGATTCATACTGGCACCTAAGAAGATGATTGTAGTTGTTGGAAGTCAGTCATCTCAGCTCCAGGAGTTGCTGAGGGTAGCGCCTTGGCCTCCTAGATGGCTACACAATATTCACCACCATTCATGACTCTTCGAATATTGAGACAGGCCATGCCTAAATGCAGGAAGACCTAGACAATATCCAGGCTTGAGCTGACAAATGGCAAGTAACATTTATGCCACACAATGCCAGGGAATGATCATCTCCAATAAGAGATAATCAAACCTTGCCCCTTGACATTCAATGGCATTACCATCACTGAATTATCCACTATCAAAGGAAAAGCCACCATAGCCCAATCAGATCATTGGGCTCCTCTCTTTAGATAGAGATGACTAGTGGTGGTTTATCATGAGGGTCACCATGCCTCAGGGAAGTGGAAGTGGTTGAGAAAGAGAATCCTTCGTGGTAACCTCAGATAGTGCAGGAATTGAACCCACATTGATGGTCTTATTCTACATTGTAAATCAGCTCTCCAGCCAACTGAGCTAACCAACAATCAACAGCACGGACATTACTACTGACCACAACTGACATGGTCTTGTCACAAAAATATAGTAACTGCAAGAACAGGTCAGAGGCTTGGAATCCTTCATCAAGTAACTCACCTCCTGACTCCTCAAAGTCAATCCACCATTTACAATTCACAAGTTAGGAGTGTGACAGATTACTCCCCATTTTTTTGGATAAATGCAGCTCCAGTAACATACAAGAAGCTCAGCACCACACGGAACAAAATACCCCGCTTGATTGGCACCACATTCACAAACATCCACTCCCTCCACCACCAATCCTCAGTACCAGCAATGTCTACAATCTACAAGATGCACTGCAAAAATCAAGGCTTCTTCACCAGCATCTTCCAAACCCATGAGACTTCCATATAGAAGAAAAAGGGCAGCAGATACATGGAACACCACCACCTACAAGTTCCCATCCCAGCCACTCACCACCCTGGCTAGAAAATATATGTGTTCCTTCACTGTCACTGGGTCAAAATCCTACAATTCCCACTGCCACACCACTGTAGATATACTGACAGAATGTGGACAGCAATGGTTCAAGAAAGCAGCTCACTACACTTTCTCAACACCAACTATGGATGAGCAATAGATGCAGGCATAGCCGGTGACACACACATCCTGTGAGTGAATGAATGACAAGAAAATTCTCCCCACCAGCTCACCATCTTGGAGTATCTTTGTCTCCCCTCTCCGTACTCTTATGGCCTTTCAATCTCTGCCTATTCTCCCCACACCACCACCATCTCCTGTACTCAACCAGCCCCCTTGTGGCCTCGCTCTTGCCCCTAGCACCCTCCTGCAGCTCTGGGATAAAGGCAGCTCCACACTCTCCCTCTCGCTACTGACAAAACAACAACTAGAACATAGAACATTACAGCGCAGTACAGGCCCTTCAGCCCTCGATGTTGCGCCGACCTGTGAAACCAATCTGAAGCCCATCTAACCTAAACTGTTCCATTATCATCCATATGTTTATCCAATGACCATTTAAATGCCCTTAAAGTTGGCGAGTCTACTACTTTTGCAGGCAGGGCATTCCATGCCCTTACTACTCTCTGAGTAAACTAGCTCTCATTCCACATCTGCACTCCCCTCTCCCAGACCATGACCCTTTCTTCCATGCTCTCAGACCTCTGCTCATAGATCCTGTCCCCTGGAAATGAGCCCTGTGCAGCATTGCGTCCCCCGCCCCACCCCCAACCCCATCTCTGGTCCCTTATCCATGCCTCTAGTTCCTGGTCTTCCCCTCAGGCCCCTTCCCAAGCAACCAGGCTTCTCCCCACCCCCACCCCCCCTCTCTTTTCCTCTCCACGATCTCCCTCGAGGTCCTTCTCCTTAGCTTGTTCCTCATTATCTCCCCCTCCTAATTCTCGTTGAATCAGAACAGACAGAAGAATGCGTAGGCACTGTGCTGGCCCTCTGAGCAAGCAATTCACTTTGGGCCCCTCCCTTGCTTTCTTCGTTTAGCTCAATGCATTTTTCCTTTCAGATAATAATCCAATTCTTTCCTGAACGTCTTGATTAAACCTGCTTCCACCAGACTCTCAAGCAGTTAGTTATTTCCAGATCCTCACTGCTCACTGGATGAAAATGTTTTTCTTCAGGTCAACATTGATTCATCACCAATTCCCTGATATCTTTGAGGAAGATGATGATGATGACAAGGAGTTGGAAGGAGACTTTTGTAAGGAAGGAGGAGGAGAAAAGAGGGGATTTGCGCTGAAGGAATGGTCGGGTGTGGGTTCGACAGGGAAGAGGCTTCGATCCCGGTTCCCAGTACCAGGGGACGCGATTTACAAGGGCGCACCTCCAATTTCAAGTGACAGCTGTTTGGGATCGCGCGCGCTCAGATTCGCCAGACACAGAACTACAACTCCCGTCAGGCGCGGCGAGCAGGCTCTCCCTTGATTCCATACTGCCACCCTTCACTGCACAGGCGCGGCGCCCACATGCAGCATGGGTAATGTAGTTCGGATCAGGATTATGAGGAGTTGGGATGAATTGAGCTGAGTCCCGGTGGAGGGGGAGCTTTCTGGGCTTGGGGCTGCAAATTCAGTCAATGTTTGAGGAGATGGCCTGTCCCTCACTCCATCAAACACAGGAAGGCACTCCCAGAGAAAATCTCTCCAACATCTTCTCACCAAATGTGAGTGTGTAATGCAATGTCCGAGATATTTCTAGAAATGTTGGGTTTTCACAAGATTTTGGGATAGATCTGAAAATTTTTGACATCTATTCTTCTCAATATAAAACATTTTTGGGAGGAAGGAGTTGAAATTGTAGATTATTTTGTGTGAAACCCGTTCTAATTGTCACTGCGATGTGAAAGTTATGGACACAGCTTTTATAGAGACATGGTATCATACAGTAAAGAAATAGACCTTTCAGTCTAGTCCATGCCAACCATTATCCCAAACTAAACAAGTCCCACCTGACCATATCCCTCCAAACACTTCTTATTCATGCACTTCTCTAAGTGCCTTTTAAAATGTTGTGACTGCACCCACATCCACCACTTCCTCTGGATGTTCATTCCACACATGAACCACTCTGTGTAAAAATTGCCCCTCGTCTTTTATTTTAAATCATTCTCCTCTCAACTTAAAAGTGTGCCCCTAACTCTTGAAATCCCCCATCATTGGGAAAGACACCTACCATTTAACCTATCTGTATCTTTATTATTTTATAAACCTCTATAAGGTCACCTCTCAACCTGCATTCCATTGAAAATAGTCCCAGCCTATCCAGCATCTCCTTATACCTCAAACCCTCCATTCCAGGCAATATCCTTGTAAATCTCTTCTGAGCCCTCTCCACCTTAATAGTGTCCTTCCTATAACAGGGAGACCAGAACTGGACACAATACTCCAGAAGAGGCCTCACCAACATTCTGTACAACCTCAACATAACGTCCCAACTCCTATACTCAAAGGTCTGAGCAATGAAGGCAAGCATGCTAAACGCCTTCTTAAACCATCCTATCCACATGAGATGCAAACTTCAAAGAATTATGTACCTGAACCCCTAGGTCCACAACACTACCCAAGTACCTACTTTCATTGTATAAGTCTTGTCTCTGTTTGTTTTACCAAAATGCAATATCTCTCATATATCCAAATGAAACTCAATCTGCCAGTCTTCAGCCCATTGACCCAATTGATCAAGATCTTTTTGTAATCTTAGATAACCTTCTTCACTCTCCACTATACAACCAATCTTAGTGTCATCCAAAACTGACTAACCATGCTATATTGTCATCTAAATCATTTATATAAATGACAAACAAAAGTGGACCCAGCACCAATTCCTGTGGAACACTGATGGCCACAGGCCTCCAGTCTGAAAAACAACCCTCCACTATCACTCTCTGTCTTCTCTCATTAAACCTATTTTGTATCCAAGTGGCAAGCTCACCCTGAATCCATGTGATCTATCTTTACAAATTAGTCTACCATAGAGAACCTTGTCAAAGGCTTTACTAAAGTCCAAGTAAACAATGTCGACCGCTCTGCCCTCATCAATCTTGGTTATTTCCTCAAGAAACTCAATCAAGTTTGTGAGACATGATTTCCCTTGCATTAAGCCATGCTGACTATTATTCCTTGCCACTCCAAATGTCTTTAAATCCTTTCTTTCAGAATCACTGCCAACAACTTAAACAGTGCCGAAGTCAGACTCACAGAGGCATAGTCAGTGCCCAAGGTCTGTCATTGTCCCACCAGATAAATTACATCGGGAACAAAAACAAAGTTGCTGGAAAAGCTCAGCAGGTCTGGCAGCATCTGTGAAGGAGAAAACAGAGTTAATGTTTCCGGTCCGGTGACCCTTCCTCAGAACCTGAGCCTTCGTTCATCTGCTGTTGAAACCCTCATCCATATCTCTGTGGGCGCCAGACTCAACTGTCCAGTTCTGTCCTGGTTATTCTCACATCTTGCTCTGTAACCTGAACTCCTTCAAAACTCTGCTACCTATGTCCTAACTAAGACCAAGACCCATTCCCCAACCAGCCCTGTGCTCACTGATCCACATTGTCTCCCAAGCAACACCTCAGTTTTCTCAACCTTGTTTCCAGACTCTCCGTGCATTTGCCTCCTCCCCATCTCTGTAATCTCCATCGTCATTTGGCTTCCACACCCAGAGACCAGTTATTGAAATGTTTTTTAATACCTTCTTGAAAGCTGTGACCAGAAGGCCTCGGCCTTTCCCAAAACCTGGCTTGGATTTGTTAGTTTGCCCGGTGCCATCGTTCACGGCTGAATTTGGGTGTTCAGTCTGAGTGAGTACCATGTATCTAATTTCCCAGGATAAACCAGAACTCTTCTATTAGCTACACTGAAGCAATATTTTCCATACTTTCCAGCAATCTGGCCTGTGTGTTTTCGTGAAAGATTTTTTAGAAGGGTAGAAATTTCAAAATCTCTGTTGAACTACCATTTCTCCTATCTGTTCTATTTTATATCAAACGCATACTCTTTAGGGAAAACAGATTTCACTGAGGTGACCTGAGCCCACTGTGCTTCGACAATCTGTTCTACACTCCACTCAGCTGTCTTCAGGCATTTGGGAATATGGGGGCTGGTAAGGAAGTAGTCACATTGTTTGCTCCTGGTCACTATCCAGTGTCCCTACTGGAAACAGGGTATGTGACTGTTGATAGAACGTGTATTTGATCCTTGGCACCCACCAATGCCGGACTGGCACTCACTGTGGAACAGTTTCTGAGGAGTCAACCCCCTCAGCAAAGGTGGAAAAGGATATCATGTTTCCTTTTCTTTTTTTACAGAAGGATTGTAGTGCTGTACCAGACAGTACAGAGAGGATAGACACTGCAGATAGATCCTGATCATTGTCCAAGGAGCAATTGCACAACAGTGAGAAGACATCCAGTCTCTTCACACCATTGCTCAACACAGACAAGGTTGGGCAATGAAATCATCATCTGGAAGTTAGTTGGGTCAGGGAATTTGGATATCATCAGATTGGAAACTGGTCAGTGCTGGTCAGCATCAGAACCAAACTTTCTGAAGGTTTAGCTGTGGGTGATTAGTCAGGATGAGGCTGGAAAGAAATGAGAGTGTCTTCAAGTGTAGTGAGAGCTTCAATCACTCAACAAGCCTCATGAACTACTGACTCATTTCTATAAGTGAGAGGCTGCTCACATTTGTGAGCTCTCCTGACATAGAATGTTCATCTGTCATCTATAGCTGTTTAAACAACGAAGGCTTTATGGAAGAGAAACACTTCTAAGGGTGAGGATTGTAACTAAGCTTTTGCACAGTCATTAATACTCATGAATCACCAACACATTCACACAAGGGAGAGACCATTTACGTGTGATGTATGTAACAAAGCATTCTCGTGGTTATCGCGCCTCCGCATACACCAGTGCATTCACACAGGGGAAAGACCATTCCAATGTGAGGTGTGTGCAAAATCATTCTCACAGTTAGGGAAACTCTGCATACACCAGCACATTCACACTGGGGAGAAACCATTCAAGTGTGAGGTGTGTGGAAAATCATTCTCTGACTCATCAGGACTCCTGCTTCATCAGAGGATTCACACGAGGGGGAAACCATTGAAATGCAAGGTGTGTACCAAAGCATTCTCAGTGATATCATACCTCCGTAGACACCAACGTATCCACTTGATGGAGAAGCCATTCATGTGTGAGGTATGTGGGAAATCATTCTCTGATCAAGATTCCTGCTCTATCAGAGGATTCACACAGGGGAGAAACCATTCAAGTGCAAGATGTGTAACTAAGCATTCTTAATGATATCGTACCTCCACAGACATCATTGTATTCACACTGGGGAGAAGCCATTCACGTGTGAGGTGTGTAACAAAGCATTCTCAATGATATTGAACCTTCGCAGACACCAACGCATTCACACTGGTGAGAAGCCATTCATTTGTGAGGTGTGTGACAAATCATTTTTATCATTTTCGGACCTCCACATCAACGAAACCATGGCCCAACAGCCAAGTTTTTACCAATCTGTTTTCAGAGTGTGAATCTGCACAAAACTTTACAGGGTGTTCAGTGGGACTGGGACACAGAACAAGAAGCAGCTTTCACTCCCATCAAACACGTAGTGATGACATCACCAGTGCTGAGGGATTATGATGTCAACAATGGAGCCACCCTGCAGTGTGATGTCAGTGACACAGGACTTGGAGCAAGCCATATGCAGTGAGGGCAACCCGTTGTGTTTGTATCCACGGCATTAACATAAACTGAACAACACTGTACACAGATTGAGAAAGAAAGCCTGGAGATTGTCTTTGATTGTGAGCATTTAAAACTGGACCTGTTTGGAAAAGGGAAACTGACGGTAGGGTCTGACAACCAGCCAATTCAAAACAACTTTCTTGAACTGTGTCTATGTATTGCAATGCAGTCACAAAAAGGATGAGACATAATTTGCAAGGAATCACTCACACGGCAACAACATTCCTCAGACAGAAGGCCACTTCAGGACCTGGCAGAGATGCAAGAAACAGCCAATAAAATCTCACACACAAACCATATGTAGACCCGAACATTCTAAAGATTATCTCTGCAAAGTTGTGTACGGACAAATTTGGAAGACGGAAAGAATTTTTTTGTTCATGTGCAATAGTAGGGACTATGTATGTTGAGTAACTTGCAATCAATACTGCATGCAATTATTATTTTTATAAACAGGGTGTGTGGATAAATATCTTTGTCCACTGATTCCTATTTTATGAAGTAATCGTATGTGAAAACAGGTTTGAGGCAATATTGCTCCAAATATTCCTGGGATAACATGAGTTTCTGAAACTTGGGAAACTGACTGGTGAAGTGGAGGTGACTTTGAGTAGCAGATCAGGTGAGGATTTAAACTTGTCACTGTCCCATCTGATTAAAACCTCACTTATTTCGGTTGTTGTCTCACTTCCCCTGGTAAATGTTTCTCAGAGATTTCTATTGAGAGAATACCGTTCTTCATCCACTGAGGCTTTCAAACTGACATCCATGTGGAATGCATAACCATGGATGTGTATGACAGTAGATAAGGAGAGGATGACCCACAGCATCAATGGCAGTGATATCATAGGATGGTGGGATCAACACATGCATTGAACACAGGGGACAGGCAGAAAATCAAAGGGGTAAGGACACTGACACTCAGTCTAAACTGCGATATTGGATTTGATTCTATACTGCAAAGTGACTCGCAAGTCCTGAAGCTTTGATTCCTCACTCCTCACAAGAGCTCTCCACTAACCTTGCCCCTCACCTGACATCCTACCCCTTTTCTAACCCCTTACTCTGCCCTCAACTCTCATCTGATCTGTGTCTTTTTGCAGGCTTTGGGAAATAACAGCTTATTGAAGGATTTTGGACCGGAAAGGGAGGTTGGAGATGGGATAGTATTTTACAAGAAAGTAAGACATGAATATGTTTATTTTTGTGCACAGGATGATACCTGCAGACTCAAAGGAGAGTAGGACAATATCTGAAGAGTGAGAACCATGAACAACCTCAGCAAACATGTGAACCAGGAGGGGAAGTAAGTGATCAGTTTAGTTAGAGTAAGGAAGGCTCACAGCATCCAAGACAGTGATGATATGCAGTGGTGTGTTCAGCACAGACACAGGAGGGATGGACACCAGCAACAGTAACAAAAAGAAAGGGGGAGATGAGATTGACTCATGGCCCGAGCAGTGATTTTGGGTTTGACTTTGCAGGGTGATTAGGGGAGTTCTGAAGGAGTGATTCCTCTCCACACCAGACTTCTCCGTTGGTCTCACATCTCTTGTCTGACCCCTCACTCTGGCCCTCACCTCTCACCTTACCACCAAGTGCTTTTCCAGGATTTGGGAAGCAACGACTTGTTGAAGGATTTCAGAGAGTAAAGACTGGTTGGAGATGGGATGGCAGTTTGCAAGGACATTTCGCAAGCCATTTGTTTCTTTATGATCAGAGACTGATAACAACACATTAAAAGGAAAGAGGGGCAACATCTGTACAGAGAGACAGAATGATGAACAACCTTTGCTAATATGGGACCAAGAGAAGTTTTTGGCTGATCAGCAGTTTAGCGAGAATTGGGCCAAGGGACCAGGAGGTAAGATGGGTAAGATGAGCTCAGAGAGGTCATGAGGGAGATCGGAGAGAAATCTGATAAAGATGTGAATTCAGGGTAGGGGCAGGGAGAAGCGTAATGGAAGTTTGTTGAGATAGGCTGGTGGAAGGGAGGGAAGTAGCAGAGGCAGCTGATGGGATTGTTTCACTCTTATTTCCCTGAACAGAGAGATCTATAACCAGGGAGCAGATATTTGAAATAAATGATGGAACGAGTTGAAGAGTAATCTTTTCAATCTGAGAGATTTTCAAATGGTAACTGTGGCTATATTTCAGCCAGTAGGATTGTGGATTTTTGGGTTTTTACTTGATGTGGGCATCCTCTATCAGTACCTAGTCTGTAGGAGGTTTCTCACTCCTGGAGTCATACAGTCATACAGCATGGAAATTAGACCCTTCAGTCCAACTAGTCCATGCCAATCATGTTCCCAAACTAAACTAGTCCCACTTGCCTGTGTTTAGACTTTATCCCTCCAAACCTTTCCTAATCATGTATTTATCCAAATGTCTTTTAAATGTTGTAACTGTACTCGCATCCACCACATTCTCTGGCAGTTCATTCCACATACCAACCACTCTCTGTGTAAAAAAGTTGCCCCTCGTGTCCTTTGTAAATCTTTCTCCTTTCACCTTAAAAATATGCCCCCAAGTTTTGAAGTCCCCCATTTTAGGGAAAAGACCATTGCTATTCATCTTATCTATGCACCTCAAGATTTTATAAACCTCTATAAGGTTCAATCGCCGTCAACCCCCTATGCTCCAATGAATAAAGTCCCAGCCTACCCAGCCTATTTTTATAATTGAAACCTTCATTCTTATCAAATAAATATTTTCTGAACCAGCTCCAATTTAATAATATCGTCCCTATAACAAGGCGATCGGTTCCTGAACTGTGTTCAGTACTCCAGAAGAGGCCTCACCAATGTCCTGAACAACCTCAACATGACATCTCAACTCCTCACTCAATGGTCTGAGCAATGAAGGCAAGTATGCTGTACTCCTTAACCCTGTTGACCTGTGACGCAAATTTCAAAGAATTATGTACCTGAAACCCTAGGTCTATCTATTCCACAACATTACCCAGGGCCCTATCATTAATTGTGTAAGTTCTGACCTTGTTTGTTTTACCAAAATGCAATACCTCGCATTTATCCAATGAAACTCCATCTGCCACTTGTCAGCCCGTTGACCCAATTGATCAAGATCTCTTTGTAATCTTAGATAATCTTCTTTGCCGTCCACTATACAATTTTCGTGTCATCCACAAACCTACTAACCATGCCTCCTATATTCTCACCCAAATCATTCATATAAATGACAAATAAAAGTGGACCCAGTACCGACCCCTGTGGAACACCACTGGTTACAGTCCTCGAGTCCAAAAATCAACCCTCCACATCATTCTCTGCCTCCTAATGTCAAGACAATTTTGTGTCCATTTAGCAAGACCACCCTGAATCCCATGTGATCGAGCTTTACTAATTAATCTACCACGTGGAACCTTGTCAAAGGCTTTACTAAAACCTAATATGAGAAGAAAAAAATCAGTTTTATTTATTAAAAGACTGGGAATGTACACACAAATTTGCATTGTCTTATTAAGGCAATGTTTCAGGATCAATCATTGGTGTTGGTAAGCAATCAGAAATTAAGTACTTTGTGACACATGCCTTCAGACCAATGCATTGGTTTGACCAAGTTTGAATTGCTGATTTTCAATGGAGTATCAGTGTTGTCTTTATGTCTCGCTCCTGAATCTACAAAAAGTAGTCAAGTCGCTGGAGTCAGCTGGAATGCACACCTTAAGGAATTGTCTTCAATCAGTAATGTTGATGGACCATTCTGCTTTCATTCCCCCAGGAAAATTCTGTTGTTTAGACACAGTTTTAACAGTGTATCAGGACTGAAACTTGAGGAATAATGCACTCTTTCCAGAAAGGCTCAGTGTTAGTTTTAATGAGGTTTTTCAGCTTGTTTTCAAATCCCTCTGTGCCCTCACTGCTTCCTCTCTATAATTTCCTCCACCTCTCAATACTGCCCTGGAGTGTCACCTAGCACTTTGTGCACAAATTCCACTCCAAAGACTCAAGTCCCTCTGACTCATGCATTCAAGTGCATTCAAGTCCAACTCCAGATGAATAATTCCATGGATATGGATTAAAATTGTTGTCAGGGTCACATGAATAATTCTGTACACTCTGGGCTGCCTGTACAATTCCCCACATTCTGACTTGAAACCATCATGTTATAAAATGAGTGAAGAAATTCTAGACACCCCCCTCTTTTACCCGGTCTGGCCACCTAGCTTCTGGATAAAAACTTGAGGAGTGGGGCCCAAATCAAGTTCATTCAGAGCAGCAGCAGGTGAGGAGCGGAGTGGAGCAGAGTGAGCCTTCACTGAATCCAGAGGCAAAGCTCCTGAGGTGACATATAGAGACAGGATTGGCTGCTTAGCAACCAACTTTGGTGAGTGAGTATCACTGAGAGGGAATCAGATTGTAAAGTCCTTACAAAAACAAAGTTGCTGGAAAAGCTCAGCAGGTCTGGCAGTATCTGTGAAGGAGAAAACAGAGTTAACATTTCGGGTCCGGTGACCCTTGCTCAGAACTGATGGTGGCTGGGAAAACATCAGTTTATACGCAGAAAATGGGGAGGTGGGTGGAGTAGGGAGTAAACGATAGGTTAGAGCCCAAAGAGAGAGAAAGACAGTTGGACAGACAAAGGAGTTGCTAACGATCAGGCGGGAGGGTGAATAGTTGTTAATGGGGCCTGTGAATGACTAACAACAGGGGATGTGTAATGGGAGGCTATGTGATAACAAGGTGTGCGGGGTGGGGGGCTGGGACATGGGAGAATTTAGGCCCTAAAATTATTGAACTCAATATTGAGTCCGGAGGGCTGTAGGGTCCCCAAGCGGAAAATGACGTGTTGTTCCTCCAGCTTGCGTTGGGCTTCGCTGGAACACTGCAGCAAGCCAGAGACAGAGATATTGGCCAGGGAGCAGGGTGGTTCATTGAAATGGCAGGCAACAGGCAGTTCAGGGTCTATTTTGCAAGCAGAACGTAGATGTTCTGCGAAGCGGTCGCCAAGTCTACGCTTCATTTCCCCAATGTAGAGGAGACCACATTGTGAGCAGAGAATGCTGTAGACTAGATTCTGGGAAGTGCAGATGAAGTGTTGCTTCACCTGGAAGGTATGTTTGGGCCCTTGGATACTGGGGAGGGAAGAGGTAAATGGGCAGGTGTTGCACCTTCGCCGGTTATAGGGAAAGGTGCCGTAGGGCTGTGGGGAGGTGTTGCAGGTGAAGGAAGTGTGGACCAGGGTGTCCTGGAGGGAACAGTCCCTGCGGAAGGCGGACAAGGGAGGGGAGGGGAATATGTGTCTGGTGGTGGCATCTTGCTGGAGGTTGCTGTGCTCCACTCCCGCCACTTCGCTAACTTTGTTTTTGTTCCTGATTTACAGCATCCACAGTTCTTTTGGTTTTTTTTTGTAAAGTCCTTACTATTATTTTTTGTAGTTTGTTAAGAATTGAGAGAGAGAGAAAAGTTTTGGTGAATAGTAGGCAAGGTTGAGTAATTGGTTCTTAATTTATTGTCTGGAGCTGATAAGGTTCACAATGGCAGGAATACTCGGCCCTGTGGACTGCTCCTGCTGCAATATATGGAAGATCTGGAACATTTCCACTGTCCATGGTGACCACGTATGCAGGAGGTGTGTTCAGCTGCTGCTCCAGATTTGATGCATGAAGTGACTGGAGCTGTGGATGGACTCACTATGGACTCACTCCATAAGGCTGAGAATGTTGTGGATAGCACTTTTAATGAGCTGGTCACACCACAAGTAAAGGCTCACAGGCAGGTAAGCATTGGGTGACCACCAGAAAGATGAGTCTGCATGGACAGACAGTGCAGGTGACCCCTGTGGCTGTTCCCCTCTCAAACAGATATACCATCTTGGATACTGTTGGAAAGGAAAGGACTCTCAGGGGAAAGCAGTAACAAAGAAGTTTTTAGCACCACAGATTACTCTGCTGCATAGCAGGGAGGAATAGGGTGGCATGGTGGCTCAGTGGTTAGCACTGCTGCCTCACAGCGCCAGAGATCCAGGTTTAATTCCAGCCTTGGGTGATTGTCTGTATGGAGTTTTCACATTCTCCCATGTCTGCTTGGGTTTTGTCCAGGTGCTCCAGTTTCCACCCACAGTCCACAGATGTGCAGGCTAGGTGGATTGGCCAAGCTAAATTGCTCTTAGTGTCTGGTGATGTGTAGGTTAGGTGCAATAGCCATGGACAATACAATGGGGGGTGGTGTTGAATCTGGGTGGGATGGTCTTCAGAGAGTCTGTGTGAACTTGTTGGGCTGAGTGGCCTGTTTCCACACTGCAGGGATTTTATTGATTCTATGGAGTAAGACTGGAGAGTTTTAGTGATTGGGGTTTGGATTGGCAGGGGAATTGACAGGCAGTGCTGTGGCACAAACAAGGCTCTCAAAAAGTATGTTGCCTCCTGCTGCAGGGTTGGGGATGTCTCAGAGCAGCTGCAGGGCATTCTGAAGGGGAAAGGTGAACAGGCAGCAGTCATGGTACATATCGGTACTAACAACATGGGTTTTAAAAAAAAAGTGACCCTGCAGCAGGAATTTAAAGAGTTGGGTAGTAGGTAAAAGAGTAAGATTACTAAAGTTGTAATCTCTGGACTGCATCCAGTGCCATGCCCAACTGAGTACAGGAATAGGTCAGACAACCATGTGGCTAAAAGGATGGTGTAGAAGGGATGGCTTTAGATTTTTGCATCATTAAGATAGGTTCTGATGTAGGTGGTACCTGAACCGGAATGGGTCTAATGTTCTTGCTGGGAGGTTTGCTGTTTGGGAGGTTTTAAACTGATCTGGCAGGGGCAGGGGGAACAGAGCGAGGTTCAATCAGATGTAGAAGGAATGCTCAAACAGTCCAGTAGGTATAGAAGACATGGGCAGGATAAGGCATATAGGAAGTCTAGAAAGTTCAGTTGTATCTATTTTAATGCAAGGAGCTGGACTGGTAAAGCAGATAAACTTAGAGCATTGATCAACACGTGGGAATATGATGTAGTTGCAGTCGCTGAGACATGGTTGAAAGAAGGACAGGACTGACAGCTCAACTCTCCAGGATTAGAGATTTCAGGCACAACAGGGTGAAGCAAGAGAGGTGGGGTCACTGCATTACTGATCAAGGAAACCATCACTGCAGTAATGAGGAAGGAAGTC
Organism: Rhincodon typus; assembly: GCF_021869965.1. Lineage (NCBI taxonomy): Eukaryota > Metazoa > Chordata > Chondrichthyes > Orectolobiformes > Rhincodontidae > Rhincodon > Rhincodon typus. The sequence continues at coordinate 2,825,868 of NC_063366.1, forward strand.
CTTGAAGGGTCTTCAAATGTGGCCATCTGGATATAGCTTGGAAATAAAAAGTGAGCAATTACCTTACTGGGATTATACAACAAGCCTCCCAACAGTCAGAGGGAGATGGAGGTGCAGATAAATATGTAAATCTCAGAAAGGTGTGAGAGAATCAGGGTTATAGTTGGAGGGGACTTCAACTTTGCTAACGTTAACTGGGATCATCTCATTGTGAAAGTATTAGATGGGGTGGAATTTTTAAAGTGCATTCAGGAGATCTTTTTGTGCCAGAACGTATATAGTCCTACTAGAGGTGGAGCAGCGCTCAATCTAATATAGGGAATGAATCTAATCGAGTTGAAGTTTCAGTGGGCGAGCATTTTTACAAGTTTCAAAGTCATTATGGAAAGAGGTAAAGATAGTGCAGAGGTTAACTGTCTAAACTGGGGAAGGCCGATTTCAATGTCATTAGGCAGTATCTGGCAAACGTAGTCTACATTTGGAAAATGGGAGTGTTTTAAAGTAGTATTGTGAGAAATAGGGACAACAAGTTCCTCTTAAAGGTAAAGGCAGTAAGTCCAGGGAACCCTGGTTGTCAAGAGATATCAAGAGTTTCATAAAGAAAATGAAGGAAGCGTATGTCAGGTACAGCGCATCAAAAACCCGGGAGGCCCTTCAAAAATACAGAGAGTGGAGGAGCTGCTTAAAAAGGAAATTAGGAGGGCAAAGGGGCCACAAAATATCTTTGGCAGATGGGATCAAGGAAAACCTTTTTTATAAGTATATTAAGAGTAAGAGGAACCTCCACTGTGTGGAGCCAGTGGATGTGGGTAAGGTCTAAATGGATTCTTTTCATCTGTATTCACAGAGGAGAAAGACATTCTAGCCGGGATTTCAGTTGATATTGGGAGGTTCTAGAACACATTAAGATTAATAAGGAAGAGTAATTGGATGTTTTAGCAGGTCCATAGCCAGGGCCTGATGAGATGTCTCCCAGGCTACAATGGGAGGCAAGGGAGGAGAATCCTGAGTCCTTGGTGGAGCTATTTCATACTTCGCTGGCCACAAGTGAGGTGCCAAATAACTGGAGGACAACGAATGTGGTTCCTTTGTTCAAGAAGGGCAGCAGGGAAAGACCAAGTTATTACAAACCAGTCAGTCTGACGTCAGTGGGAGGGGAATTATTGGAAAAAGTATAAAGGAGAGGACTAATCGACACTTGGAAAGGCAGAGATTGATCGGGGTAGTCAGCATGGACTGGTTAGAGAGAGATGCTGCCTGAATCAGTTAATTGAGTTTTTTGAAAAGGTGATTAAATATATCGAGAGTAGTGCAGTTAATGTAGTTTACATGGACTTCAGTCAGGCCTTTGACAAGGTCCCACAGGGAAGGCAGGTCCAAAAGGTAAAAGCCCATGGGTTCCAAGGCAAGTTGACAAACTGGATCCAAAATTGGCTTACAAATTTGAGGCAAAGGGTGATGATGGTGGGTTGCTTTTGAATTTGGTAGCCTGTTACCGGCGGTGTACTACAGGTTTCAATGATGGAACCTTGCTGTTTGTTATGTACATTAACAATTTGGATGTGAATGTAGAAGGTGTAATTATTAAATTTGCGGATGACACGAAAATTGGTGCTGTTGTTGATGGTGAGGAGATGGTCTCAGGCTACAGTCTAATATTGATCAGCTGGTAAATTGGCCAGAACAAGGGCAGATGGAATTTCAACCCAACAAATGCAAGGTGATATATTTTGGGAGGTGTCATAAGGGAAGGATATACACAATGTAAGGTAGGTCCTTCAGCAGTATGAAGAAATAAAAGAATCTTCCTGTAGAAATCCCTGAAGGTATCACAACAGGTCAATAGGGTGGTAAAGAAGATTTACGGGATGCTTGCCTTCATGAGCCAGGGCATAGAATAGAGGAATACAAAGTCTTGCTACAAATTTATAAAACATTGATTAGGTCACAGATGGAATACTGAGTGCAATTCTGGTTGTCACACTATCAGAAGGACGGGATTGTGGGGAAGGTGTAGAAGAGATTCACCAGGATGCTGCCTGGGATGAAAAGTCTCTGTTATGAGGAGAGACAGTAGGAACTGCCGATGCTGGAGAATCTGCGCTAACACGGTGTAGAGCTGGATGAACACAGCAGGCCAAGCAGCATCAGAGGAGCAGGAAAGCTGACGTTTCGGGTCGAGACCCTTCTTCAGAAATCTGAATTTCTGAAGAAGGG
>NC_063366.1:2828184-2847782 GCF_021869965.1 Rhincodon typus
TCTCGACGCAAAACGTCAGCTTTCCTGCTCCTCTGATGCGGCTTGGCCTGCTATGAGGACAGACTGGATAGGCTGGACTTGTTTTCTTTGGAGCAGAGGAGGCTGAAAGGGGATCTAATTGAGGCATACAAAATTATGAGAAGTATAAACTGAGTAGATCATGATAATTTCTTTCTCTTGGCAGGCGTATTTAATACCAGAGGGCATAAATTAAAGGTGAGTTGTAAGTAGTTTAGAGGAGATCTAAGGAAAAAATTTTTCACCCAGAGGGTGATAGATATGTGGAATGTGCTGGCTGAGAGGATGGTGGAGGCAAGTACTTCTTTAGGAAGCATCTGGATGAGTACTTAAAATGCCAGAGCATAGTAGACTATGGACTAAATGCAGGTAAATGGAATTAGTGTACTTTGGTGTTTATTCGTTGGAATAGGCGTGGTGGGCCAAAAGGCCTGTTTCTATATTGTATGCATGTATACATATATATGGAGATACTATAAATAAACTCACAAAACTGGCATTTGGCCCTTCTATGTGATAATGGTCTGTGCTCAGGTGATGAAAATGTTGAACAAAACCTTTTCACAATCGCATTGATTGATGTTTACAGTCTTTATTGTCTTCCTCTCTTCAACCACTCTTGTCCATTCCACACCTGTTGGGGGTGGGGGGAGTGTCTACAATAGAGTATCTAAGTACAGAATTTGGTACAAAACACAAATAAAAGTGAACTCACAAATTATTCTGATTAAGACTAATAGGACTGAATATTACAAAAAAAAACAAGGAAAGGGGTTTAAAATATCTCTTAAGTCTGACAAAATGATCCAGTCACTGTTTACTGATCATGAAGCCAATCAGAACATAACGTACTTCTTTTTTATAAAGCTGCTTTCATTGGGCGCAAACAATTTTTTCAATGTTTGCTTCCGTAAAACCTGTCAAATATATAACAGCAAGCGCAGAGCTTCTGGCTGAGAATTTACATTAGCTTGTGTCTGTTTTAATCTGTGTAAGATTGACTGTAATTGGACTTGGCATTTTAAGTGTTAGTGACATCAAGTATAAATTGAACATTTGTGATCATTGATACTGGTTTGTTAAACATCAACTAGGAAACTGGTACCAGCAACAGAAATGACCATGACTCCAGATGGGAATAATCAGAGTGGTGAGTTTCTGCCAATTGTTTGAGGCAGCTCTTCAGATTACAGTTGGGGTTTTTGGGTGTTCATGCACCAACAGTCATTCATATTCACAACTCCAATCTACATGCTCTGGCCAACGTTTTTTTTTCAGCAAACTACAGGCCCACAGATATTAGTCTATTTCAGTTGTATCACACTAACAGAAGAAATGGTTAACCATTTAAATATCCTGAGACAATATGTTCCAAATCCATGACCATTTCCATCTCGATGGACAAGGACAGCAGATGTAGGGGGACTCCACTACCCGCAAGTTCCCCTTCAAGCCACTCACCATTCAGACTTAGTAATATTCTTTCACTGTCACTGGGTAAAAATCATAGAAATCCCTTCTGAACAACATTGTGGCGCTACCTACAGCATGGACTACAGCAGTTCAAGCAAGCAGCTTTCTCAAGAGCAAATAAGATGGGCAACAAATGCTGGCCCAGTCAGATCCATCCATCTACCATGAATGAATACAATAAAATAATGTAGTCATGATGACATTATTATCTCAACAACATTTTATAGAATTTCTTTTTTTTAATTTATGATAAGAGTTTAAAATAGTGCACTTTGTCCCTATCCCTCATATCTGTCAAATACACGACGAAATTGAGAGCAGGGGACAGGGAGAGGATTGAGGACAAAGGAAAGGTAGGAAACAGGATGGGCTGGGAAGAAGAAAGGAACCAAGTTAGATCAGAGAAGAAGGGGAGATTTAAAAGGTTGGAAGTGAGATATAGAGGAGATTAAATTGCTCCTCTTCCCGATGTCCCTTCCACCTCTGTCCATCTTTCCCGTGCATGTGCTGTTCCCACCACTGCATGTCATCACTACCTTGGATGCTGTGGGTTTTCCTCTTCTGATCGACTGTCAAACACATCCGAGGATACACATTCCACACTGATCCTGACCGTTTGAAACTCTCTAAGGATGAAGCATGCTACTCCTACACAAAAAAATTCTTGTCAAACCATTACCAGCGGAACAGAGACAGCAGCTGCAATAAGTGAGGTTTTATTCAGATGGGACAATGACAAGTTTATATCCGCACCTGATCTGCTGCTCAGTCACCTCCATTTCACCGGTCAGTTTCCCAAGCTTCAGGAAACTCATGTTGATCCAGAAATATTTGGATTGACTGTGAGAGACGTCAATCAGAGAGCCCACCCACTCTGCACATTTCTTCCTCTTCCTCTTCCAGAGCTGGTTCACTTCCAATGGGGACTGCAGACCAAGTGAGGAGATGGTGAGTGAAGGAGCAGCTTTTATACAAATCGTATCCCATAATATCCACACCAATCTTCAGGCAGTCTTACTGTCCTGTTGGCAATCAGGGGTGGAAAATGTCCCTTATGCTGTGTGAGAAGATCCAGCTGAGAGAGCTGTTTACGCGGTGCTTTGTGCTGAACTATTAGACGCTGGAGCTGTGTGTTGGATATTGAGTGCGCTTATTGGAAGCATTTCCCTTCTGATTTCCAGGCCGAGATTTGTTGATCGCTCATTCCCCAATCTGAGGAGGTGAGATGTAATTATGTGGGAGGTGCAGAGTGTCTGAGGATTCTTACTGATTTCCTGTTGTTGAGTTTTGTGTGTTGAGAGCTGGTTATTATCCGGTGGACTGTGAATGGTCAGTTCTCTCTGTGTGTTATAATCTAAATGTATCTGACTTTTCAAATCTCTCCATAACATCTGACCACACTATATTTGTAAATCCTTACACAACCAAAAAAAGCAAGGTTATGTAATTATATAGATTCTTTCACGACCACTTTATGTCCCAAAGCACTCTGAAACTCATCCACTTAACACTGTGCACTTTTCAATTCAGCTGCCATACATGGAGACCCATTTGTTGTAATGTCTTTGTCTTCTTTCATGACTTTACATGAAGGCCTTGAGCTTTCCCAAAAGCGTGGATTTGGATTTGATAGTTTTGCCCAATGCTGTGACTGAGAGCTGAATTTGGGATGTGCCGTCTGAGCAAGTGCAGTGTATCTAATTTCCCAGGATAAACCAGGATAGACTTTTCAATCAGCCACGCTGATGCAACATTTTCCTTAACTTTGAGCTCTTTGTGCCCAGTGTGTTTTCATCACGTAATTTTGGAAACCAAGGGTGGATGTGGTTGCATCTCCAGTGAATCAACACTTCTCCTGAGTTTTTTTTAAACTAAACACATACTGTAGGGGTATCAGCAGTCTTCACCAGCATGACACAACCTCATAGTGGCTTGTTAACTTATTTTATTTTCCACCTTCGACTGACTTTTCCATTGCCCCACGGTGATTGTGAAGATGGAGGGTTGGGAGGAGAAAAGAAAAAAGTCACACTGTCTGCTCGTGGTCACTGCCCCCACCCCGCAACACCCGCACACACACAGAGGAATAGCAGACTAGCACTCACGTGGAACAGTCTCTAATTGAGGAGTCAGCCTCTTCAGCAAAGGAGGAGAGGGAATTTGTGGAAATCATGTTTCCTTTTCCTGTTTTACAGAAGGATTGAGCTGTACTAAACCAGAGAATACAGCAAGGATAGACACCACAGATAGATTCTAACCATCACCCAAGGAACAACTGCACAGCTGTGGGAAGACATTCAGTCCCGTCACGGCTTTGCTCAATGCAAAGAGAGCTTGGCAGTGAAACCATCATCTGGAAATCAGTTGGGTCAGGAGAGCTTTGACATATCATCAGATCTGACACTGGTCAGTGGGTTGGAGCATTCCATTAGAACCAACCTTTCTGAAGGTTTGGCTATTGGTGTTCAGTCAAGGTGAGGCTGGGAAGAACTGTGAGTGGTTCCAAGTATGATGAGAGCTTCAATTATTCATTGAGCTTCATGAACCAGTGACTCACTCCACTGGATCAATGTCTGCTCAAATGTGACTTTAGCGGCTCATAAATCTCATAAATCTCAAGGTATGTTTGCTGTACAACTGTTAACAGAAAGGTAGCCTCATGGCGGAGAAACCCTTCAAGTGTAAAATGTGCGACAAGTCATTCTCACGCTCATCCCAATTCTGCCTGCACCAACGCAGTCACACAGGGGAGAAACCATTCACGTGCGAGATGTGCAACAAATCATTCTCACAGTCGTCGAACCTCCGTGCACACCAACGCATCCACACAGGGGAGAAACCGTTCACATGCAAGGTGTGTGATAAATCGTTCTCACATTTTTCAAACCTCCGTGACCATCAGCGTATTCATACAGAGGAGAAACCATTCACATGTGATGTGTGTGACAGATCCTTCAAACAGTTATCGAACCTCCTGGTCCACCAAACAATCCACACAGGGGAGAAACCCTTCAAGTGTGAGGTGTGTGATAAAGCTTTTGCAACGTCTACAAAGCTCCTAACACATCAGAGTAATCACACGGGGGAGAAACCATTCAAGTGTGAAATTTGTCAAATGTCATTCACCCAATCCTCCGATCTCCTGAGACATCAGAGAATTCACAGAGGAGAGAAACCCTTCAAATGTGAAGTGTGCAACCGAGCCTTCACACAGTCATCAAACCTCCGCACACATCAGCGCATTCACACTGGGGAGAAACCGTTCAAGTGTGAGGTGTGCAACAAATCATTCTCATGCTCATATGACTTTCGTGTTCACCAACGAATTCACACGCGAGAGAAGCTATTTACCTGTGAGGTGTGTGAGAAGTCATTCTTGCGGTCATCGACCCTTCGTGAACACCAACGCCTTCACACTGGGGAGAAACCGTTCACATGTGAGGTGTGTAATAAGGACTTTGCACAACAATCAGGTTTGTTAAATCATCGGCGTATTCACACTGGGAAAAAACCTTTCAAACGTAAAGTTTGTGACTAAGCCTTCACTCAGTCATTGACACTCGTGAAACACTGACACATCCACACAAGGGAGAAGCCATTCAAGTCTGAGTTGTGCAATGCAGGCTTTGCTCAAGCATCAGGCTTGGTGAACCTCCCAAAGTTCTGCAAAGGAACTATTCACATATGAACAGTGTGACAAAGCCTGCATTAACTTATCGAAGCTGATGGTTCATCAGATGTTCTTCACAAGGAAAACCCTACTAGTGTGAGATTTACCATAAAGTCCTCCTGAAGTCTTCAAAACACCCTGGCACATGAGTAGATTCAAACAGAGGAGAAACGATTCACGTGTGAGCTGTGTTTCAAGACTTATGCTTAAACTTTATCAGTATGAGTTCTGTATTAAAACCTTCACACTGTTGTTGAACTTCCTGGAACATCAGAGAACCCACACTGGAGACAAGCCCTTCCAATGTGATATGTGTCCAGATTATTTCACCAAATCTTGCGTCTTGCCACACAACGATGTCTCCACATGGACCTGCAGCCAGGTCTGTCTCAAACCTCTGCCACCATCAGACCAATCATTTCAAGAGGACTAATTTAACTTTTGATCAAGTTGCCAAACGTCACCAGAAGAAGACATCAATATGTATAGAAGTCCTGTATTTCCTCAAGCGTTCTTTCAAGTGTGAAATATATGTCCGGATTTCACCCAAATCTTTGCTTTCCTAAAGCACCAAAGGGACCATACTGGTGAGAAACCATTTGGGAGACTATTGATGCAGATATTATAATAAAAACTTCACACAGCCATCCGACCTCCTGCAATATCAATGAGCAGAGATGGGAGAGAACGGCTACCAATGTGATGTATATCAGGATTGTTTCACATACTCTTTGTCTCTGATCTCTCCCAGCACCAGGTCAATTATTTCAAGAGTTAACAAAGAGAACAAAGAACAATACAACACAGGAACAGGCCCTTTGGCACACCAAGCCTGCGCTGACACATTTGGCCATTCCATTCTAAAACTGTCTTCACTTACAGGATCGCTGTATTCCCTTCCCAGTCATGTGTTTGTCCAGATGCTTCTTGAATGCTGCTATTCTGCCTGCTTCCACCACTACCTCTGGCAATGCGGTCCAGGCACTCACTACCCTTTGTGTGAAAAACTTGCCTCACACAAATGTTTCTTAAACCTCCCGCCCTCACTCATTAAACCTGTGTTCCTTAGTAATTCACCCCTCCACCCTGGGAAAATGCCTAATATTTTCCACTCTATCCATGCCATTCACAATTTTATAAACTTCTATCAGGTTGCCCCTCAACCTCCTGTGTTCCAGTGAAAAACAACTCAGCCTATCCAATCTTTCTTCGTCGGTAAAATCCCCCCTACCAAGCAACATCCTGGTAAACCATTTTTTGTACCCTCTCCAAAGCATTCACATCCTTCTGGTAGGGTAGTGACCAGAACTGTGCGCAATATTCCGAGTGTGGTCGAACTAAAGTTCTATAAAGCTGCAGCATAACTTATCTATCTTTATCCTCAATGCCCCTTCCAATGAAGGCAAGCACGCCCTAAGCCTTATCTACCTGTGCTGCCGCCTTTAGTGATCTGTGGACCTGCACATCTAGATCCCTCTGCATATCAATCCTCCTAAGGGTTCTGCCATTCACTGTATAATTCCCACATGTACTTGACCATCCATTTAAAAGGATTAAACTCGGTGTGCCATTTATCTGCCCATGCCTCCGACCGATCTTCGCTGCTTCCTCTGACAATCCTCCTCACTATCTGCAAATTGACCAATCTTTGTTTAGTCTGCATACTTACTAATTAGACCAGCTACCTTTTTCTCCGAATCATTTACGTGGATCATGAACAGCAAAGGTCCCAGCACTGATCCCTGTGGAACACCACTAGTCACAACCCTCCATTCCAAAAAGCATCCTTCCACCGCTATCCTCTGTGTCCTATGACCAAGCCAGTTCCTGTATCCATCTTGCCAGCTCACCCTGATACCATGTGACTTCACCTTTTGTATCAGTCTGCCATGAGGGACTTTGTCAAAGGCTTTACTGAAGTCCATGTAGACAATCATCAATAATCTTCATCACATTCTCAAAAAACTCGATCAAGTTAATGAGGCACGACTTCCCCCGCACAAAACCGTGCTAATCCTAATAAGTCCATTTGCTTCTAAATGTGTATAGATCTTGGACCTGAGAATCTTTTTCAATAATTACCCTACCACCGATGTGCGACTCACAAGCCTGTAACTTCCAAGATTATACCTATTGCCCTTCTTAAACAATGGGAAAATATTGGCTATTCTCCAGTCCTCTGGGACCTCACCTGTGGTCAAAGAAGATGCAAAGGTGTTTGTCAATGCTCCAGCAATTTGTTCTCTTGCCTCCCTTAATATTCTGGGATAGATCCTATCAGGACCTGGGGACTTATCTACCTTAAAACTTTTTAAGACACACGACACCTTTTCCTTTTAATAGCAACTTGGCTTAGAAACTCAACACTCCCCTGAGATCATCTTCCACCAATTCCTTCTCTTTGGTGAGTATTCATTCAGGACCTCAATTACCTCTTCTGGCTCCACACATGGATTCTTTCCTTTATCCTTGAGTGGGCCAACCCTTTCCCTGGCTATACTCTTGTTTTTATATAAGTATAAAAAGCCTTGGGATTTTCCTTAATCCTGTTAGCTAACGATTTTTCATGACCTTCTAATTCCTTGTTTAAGTGCTTTCCTACTTCCCTTATGTACTTCAAGCGCTTCATCAGCTCCCATCCTCCTAGACGTTACGTATGCTTCCTTTTTCTTTTTGGCTAAGGTCGTAACATCCTTGGTCGTCCAAGGTTCACATAACTTGCCATACCTATCCTCCATTCTTGCAGGAACGTGCCGCTCCTGAACTCTTATCAACTGCCATTTCAAATACTCCCACATGTCCAATGTAGATTTACCCTCAAACAGCTGCCTCCAATCAGCATTCTCCAGTTCCTGCCTAATATTGTTGTAGTTCGCCTTGCTCCAATTTAACAGCTTCACCCACGGACTGCTGTTATCCCTATCCATGGGTATCTTTAAACTCATGGTATTATAGTTGCTACTCCCAAAATGCTCCCCCACTGAACTTCACTCGCCTGGCTGGGCTCATTTCCCAAAACCAAGTCCAGTATAATCCCTTCCCGGGTTGGACTTTTTACATATTGTGTCAAGAAACCCTCCTGAATGGTCCTGACAAATTCTGCCCCATCCAAGCTCCTAGCACATAGTGAGTCCAATCAATACAGGGGAAGTTAAAATCACCCACCACAACAACCCTGCTGTTTTCACATCTTTCCAAAATCTGTCTACATATTCTCTCCTCTATCTCCCACTGGCTGTTGGGAGACCTGTAGTATGCCCCCAGCATTGTGATTTCACCTTTCCTATTCCTGAGTTCTACACATGTTGCCTTGCTGCACGAGTCCTCTGATGGATCCTCCCTCACTGCAGCTGTGAGATAGTCCTTTACCAGTAATGCAACTCCCCCAACCTTTCACCGCCTTCTATGACACCTGAAACATCTAAATCATAGGACATTCAGCTGTCCAGTCCTGTCCCTCTTTCCTGTCATAGTTCTAAGTACTAACCAAAGCTCTAAGTTCATCTACCTTGCCTATTATAATTCTCATATTGAAACATATGCATTTCAGACTAACTCCCCCACTGTTTTCAGCAGCATTTCCCTGCCTGTTCTTGTCCTTAGCCTTGGTTTCTACCTCTCCCTCAATTTCTGCATCTACCACACTACTCCTCTGGTTCCCATCCACCTGCCACACTAACTTAAACCCTCCCTAACCACTCTACTAAGTATCACCCCCAAGGACATCAGTCCTAGTCCAGTTTGTACAGGTTCCACCTCCACCCAGAACCAGTCCCAATGCCCGTGAATCTGAAACACTCGCCCTCACACCATCTTTTCAGCCACATGTTCATCCTGTATATCCTGCCGTTTCCACTCTGACTAGCTTGTGGCGCTGGTAGTAATCCTGAGATAACTACCTTTGAGGTCCTACATTTCAACTTTCTTCCTAGTTCTCTATATTCTGCATTTAGGTCTTTTCACCTGATGACAAAACATCACCAAAAGCAGACATCAGTATGTATAGAAACTCCTGTATAAACTCAGCATCTGTTCAGTGCAGCACCAGGTACAAATCACTCACTGACTCTCATTCTGACGAAGAAGACAACCAGATACTCAGTGGTTAGAAAAACAAGCGCCTGGGAGAGGAGCCATTCCAGGGGTATTAATGAAGGTACTTCAATTAGCCTTGATGTCTCTGGTCTCTAGAATCAGCCAGGAATCCTGTTACTCATCAGTGAGCCCAACTGGGGAATTGGGGGAGGGCAGGATGTCTCAGCTGTGACAGTCTCCATTGTCCCACAACATTCACTGTCTGGCTTTTCAGATGCTGAACGGCCACTCGAACAGAGCCGTAGAGGCCAAACAACATCCACAGTCTGTCCTCCAGGTCTGTATCTTGAGAAGGGGATCAGTTAGCTCATTTGGCTGGATGGCAATTTGCGATGTAGAGTGATACCAACAGCATGGGTTTAATTCCTACAGTGGTTGAGGTTATCATGAAGGACACTCCTTCTCAACCTCTTCCCCCTCCCGAAATGTGATAACCCTCAGGTTAAACCACCACCAATCGTCTCTCTAATGAGAGAGCAGCCCTTTACCTTTTACCTTGTACCTTGTAGATTGGAGAGAATGTGATGTGACAACAGCTTGCATTCACGTCGCATCTTAATATACTTAATCATCTGACAGTGTTTCATCGAGATGTAATCAGACAAAAATTAACACCAAGACAGAAGGAGGGATGGCCTTCAAATGCAATCAAAGAAGTTGAATTTAAGGAGAGTCCTAAATTTAGACAGACATAAATATGCAGAGAGGTCTAAGGAGGATATTCAAGAGGTCTCTTAAAACGCAAGGTGTGTCTGTTCCAAGGACCATTAACACAGGGTGTGGGTACTGTATAATGGAGAAACATTTTTACTGTGAGATATATGTTAAAGTTTTTGTGTTTACTTTGAGCCCCCTGAGACATCAGAATATTCACACAGGAGAGGACCATTTTCCTAGTGTGTTGTGTGAGACAGACTCATCGTACTTCGTAGAGTACCATGTCCCAGTCCTTCCCCCAGAGCACAAACGCCCTTTATCAGATAATCCAATTCCTTTTGAATGCCTCAATTGAAGCTGCTTCCATCTCACACTCAGGCAGCGTATCCAGATTAGTCTCTGCATGAAAGTTTTATCTTCCTCAGCTCTCTCTTGCTTCTTTCTCCAATTCTCTTAAATCCATGTCCTCTCACTCTTGATCCTTACATGAGTGGGAGCAGTTTCTCCTGTTTCATTGACTGCCCCCTCGTGATTTTGAAATCCTGTACCAAATCCCTAGTCAACCTCTCTTCTTCAAGAAAACCATTCCCAATTTCCTCATCCCTGGACCTACATTCCCTTAAATCTTTTCTGCACCTCTCCAATTTCTTTACATATTTCCTAAAGGGTGATGCCCAGAACTAGGTGCAGCACTCTGGTAGAGGCCGAACCAGTATTTTATTACTTGAACGTATAATCTATTGCTTTTATATTCAATGTCCATGCAAATAAAGCCACTCTGTCAACCTGAACTGGCAGCTTCAATGATTTTGCACATACAAGTCCAGCTCCTTCTGCTCCTGCCCCTCCTTTAGAATTGTACCATTATTTTTAATAAGTGTTTGAGATCCTTCAACCAAAATAAATCATCTCATACTTCTCTGCATTAAATTGCTGTGGTTCATGATTCTTACACTCAATTGCTCCTCGTCCTTTTCCAACCTAACCCTAATGATACAATGGTGACTGTCTCCTAAGTGTTTCCCCACTGACAGATGCAGCTGTTCAGCGACATCCTCAACCCTGGTACCAAGGAGGTAACACACCATTCTAGATACACATCTCCGGCTGGTAAAACTCACCAGGTCTGGCAGCATCTGTGGAAAGAAAGCAGTGTTAACATTTCGGGTCCGGTGACTCTTCTTCAGCACTGAAGGTAGCTAAGCAATGGTGGTATATATGCTGAAGATGGGGTCAGGGTGGGTGTGGTGGTTTAAGACATATGCAATCGATGGAAACAGAGCCCACAGGGAGAGGGAGAAACAGGCTGACAAGCAGGTGGATAATCATAAGGAAGGAAAGCTGACAATCGGGACCAATAAGTAGTGAAAATGGGTTGGCTGTACTAAAAGTAGCCCATGTAAATGACAGGTTCCAATGTGGCAAGAACAGGCAGTAATTATGGGTCTGACCAGGCAATCCTGTTTGTGGATTTTGAGAAAAAGCCTCCTATCATTATTAATGTGTTTTCTGTGTAGCTACCTACAGCTGAGTCAGCTGTGGTGCCGTTAACTCCCCAGATCACTTTCATCAAGATTCAGAACTCAGTATTGCAGGGGTCCTGCACTACCTATCTTCCTGACACACTTCATAAACGCACTCTGAACAGCTCAGCTCCCAATTTTAAAGCTATAGCCCCTTGTGCTTATAAAATGAGTCCGGCTGTCAGAAGTGCGTAAGGGATAGATTCAGACTCTGCTTTAGTTGGGAATGTGAATTAGAGAAGATCCTGCTCAGCTGATGGGTGTTTAACTAATACTATGGGGAATGTTTGTACTGTCCTCTCTGGGAGGATTACTATCCTGAGTGTGGTGAGGGAGGGGGTGGTAAGTCTCTGCAGTCCTGCGTTCCCTCGGACCATCAAACCTCAATGTATTAATGGTGTGATATCTTCACCTTACACTCTTCCAAGATTCATTTCGTGTTCTAGGAATGATCTTGAGTCATTTTCAAATGCTTTGTTATTTTAGTTGATTCAAAGTTTGGTGTAACTTGTTTGTCCAATCAGTGTTCTGTATAGATTTTTAACTTAGAATAAATTAACTTTTATCTCAACCCAAACTAGATGATTTGTCAGCATGGTGTGTTTCCATTCACTGAAACACTCAAGATCCTATAATTAGAGCCCTAGACATAATCAATTGGTCAGTGTCACTGTGGACTGAGTTATTTTCCTCATCAGTGGGTTTTTAATTTCCAGTTCACAGGAAGCAGAACATTTCTCCAAGAAAGAAAGAATAATTCACACATCAACTTTACATCCTCAGGGCATTGAAAAGCTCTCCACAGCTAATTAACCTTTTCATCAAAGGTAATGCAAATGTTTGATTTCATAAATCAAATGTAGCTGCAAACGTGCCAGCATCAGTGCTCAGGTCTCTGGATTTTCTTTATTCATTCAGGGTGTCATTGGCTGAGCCAGAATTTATTAACCATCCCTTTGTGCCCCATGATAAGGTGAAGGTGAGCTACCATCTTGAATTGGAGCAAACCATTTGCTTGGAACAGTGACAATTCCATTGAGGAGAGAGTTCCAGTATTTTGACCCAGCAACATTGAAGGAATGGTAATATATTTCCTATTTATGATGAGGAATAGTTTGGAAGGGAACTTGCTGGTGGATTTGCCCTTGTCCTTCTGGTTGTAAGTGATCATGAGTTTGGAAGTTGCTATCTAAGAAGCACTGATGAATTTCTGGAGGGTATCTTGTAAATAGAACACTGCTGCAACTAAACATCGGTGGTGGAGGGAGTGAATGTTTGTGGATGTGGTGCCCTGCTAGTGTAAACTTCTTGAGAGTTATTGTACCTATACTCATCCAGGTAAGTGGACAGTATTCCATCACATTCACTCCTTGTGTCTTGCCGATGGCAGGCAGGACCAACATTTCCTCTAAACTATATACATAACACGCACTTCTGCTCCAAGGTTCTGTGCATAGCAATCAGTGTCGTCATGACAATTGCAGCATTGACTTCCAATTCAGGGCATCATTGCCATTCATAGACCTAGGAGGGCCCACAAAGCCAGAACACAGGTTAGAGGGAACAATGGATAGGAGGTAAGTTACTCACTTTAGGATTCCTAGACTTTGACCTGCTCTTGTAGCCAACGTATCATCTGTTGCCAGGATATTGGTAGTGGAGAATTCAATAATGGTTATGCTACCAAACATCAAGGGGCTATGGCCCCAACTCTCTTCTATTAGAATAAAACAAAGGACTGCAGATTCTGGAGATCTGCAAAAGAAACAGAAATTGCTTTCAAAACTCAGCAGGTCTGACAGTATCTGTGAATAAAAAAAATTAATGTTTCAAGTCCAGTGACCCTTCTTCAGAACTTAGGCAAACATAATTCATGGTTGAAACAGTCCCAATAGCTGCTCCTGCCACTTCCCTGTCTTCCTCCAGCCCACCTGTACAAACCTCCATTAATGTTCCCCCAGTCTGAGCACTGAAATATCATTTTTCCCTTCATGTTATCTTTCTTCATGCCATCTCTGAGCTCATTTTGTCCATGTGACCCACTTCCCTTTCCCTCAAACCTATTCTTAATAAACTGCTGACCATCCACTTCCACTCCGGGTTGCAATGTTCGCTGATCTTGTTTGCAGTTTTCTTGCTTTGATACTGTCCCTCTCTCCTTTAAGTCTCATCAGCTTTCCCTTCCAAAAACCAACCCATAACCCCTTCATCTTTGCAAAATACTATCCCCGGTAAACCTCACTTTCATCTCCAAAGTTCTTGTATATATTGTTGCCTCCTAAATCCTGGATGGGACATCGGGTCAGGTGATCGGTGTGGAGTCAAGAATGGTGCAGCCTCATGCAAGGGTGAGAGGCCAGCAGAGGGCTGGTCATGAGAGGGACCGCTCGCTCGGTCATTGACCCGATAACAGAATCAATCTCCGAGCATAGTCGCTCTCCAAGCATAGACCAAAACACAAACACAATCCCTGAGCCGTGCTCCCTGTGTGCCTCACATGTACACATCCATCCAGTGTCCCTTCTCTCTCCTGTCCCTCCCTCCTGTCCTCCATCATCCTGCGGCCCCTTTCTCCTCTGAACGCCACGATTATGTCGCTCCCCTCTGTGCCCCTCTCTGCTGTGTCCCTCTTTCCCGTGCTGATTCCACCACTGCATTATCGCTGTCTTGGATGCTTCAGATCACGTTATTTCTGATGTACTGTTGAACACATCCGAGGATACACATCCCACACTACTGCTGTCAGTTTGAAATCATCTGACGATGAAGAATGCTATTCCCACACTAGAAATCTCTGGCCCCCAAGGTCTACCAGGGGAACAGAAGCAGCAGCTGCAATAAGTGAGGTTTTATTCAGACGGGACAATGACAAGTTTAAATCTCCACCTGATCTGTTGCTCAAAATCACCTCTATTTCACCGGTCAGTTTGCCAAGCTTCAGGAAACTCATGTTGCTGCAGAAATATTTGGATTGACTGTGAGAGACGTCAATCAGAGAGCCCACCCACTCTGCCCATTCTCTCCTCTTCCTCTTCCAGAGCTGGTTCACTTCCTATAGGGACTGAAAACCAAGTGAGGAGATGGTGAGTAAAGGAACAACTTTTATACAAATTGTATCCCATAATATCCACACCAATCTTCAGGCAGTCTGACTATCCTGTGGGCAGTCAGGGGTGGAAATGTCACTTATGCTATGTGAGAAGATCCAGCTGAGAGAGCTGTTTACTCCGTGCTTTGTGCTGAACTGTTTAACTGGAGCTGTGTGTTGGATATTGAGTGTGTTTATTGGAAGCATTTCCCTTCTGATTTCCAGGCTGAGTTTTGTTGATGGCTTATTCCTGAATATAAGAAGGTGAGGTGTAATTATCTGGGAGGCGCACAGTGTGTGAGGATTCTTCCTAATTTACTATTTTGGAGTTCTGTGTGTGTGTTGGGAGCTGGTTATTATTGTGTGGATTGTGAGTGGTCAGTTTTCTTTGTGTGTTGGGAACTGAACGTTTTCTGGCTCTTCAAATCCATCCAAGACCTCCCAGCACCCTGTTATCTGTGATCGCTGTGGAGAGCCTTTTATGACTGCCAGATGACATAAAGATCACTTCAGCCTTTTGAAGTATGGTCATTGTTGTTTTGTGAGAAATGTGACAGTCTGTGCCTGCACAACTATCCTGCCATTTGTCACTTCTCATGATAGGGAACCTTCTGTCAAGGTGCCTCATGCCTCTGTTGCACCATCCTTCCACATTCCTGCAGCTTGTCTGCAATCACTCTATGATCTCCACCATCTAACAAGTATCTTTTTAGTCTGTTCTCTGCTTTGTCTGCAAGACAGCAATGGGAGCATGATCAAATAATCTGTGTTGCATGATTTTGGCAAGAACAATATGTCCCTTGCTCTGCTTCATGTACTGTTCATTTTTTTTTAACCACCCAACAGGTGAATGGAATTCTTGTTTTTTTATTCACTCATATGTTGTGGGCATCACTGGCTGGACCAACATTTGTTGCCTATGCCTAGTTACCTTTGAGAAAGTAGTGGTGAACTACCTTCTTGAGCTGCTGCATCATAGTATTATAGAGTCATCAAGATCTGCAGCACAGAAAATAGCTCTTTGGCTCATTGAATCTGCACTGGTCAAAAACAACACCAAACTATTCTAATCACATTTCCGGTACTTCACCATAATCTTAGCATGGCAAGTGTACATCTAAATACTTCTGGAATGATATGAGGGTATCTGCATCTACTACCCTTACGGGCAGGGAGTTCCAGATTCACACCACCCTCTGAGTGAAAAGAATTCTCCCATATCACATTTAAACCTTCTGCTTGCTTTAACTCTATGCTGCCTAGTCATTGATCCTTCCACCAATGAGAAAAATAATTTCCTGTCAATCCTGTTTCTGCCCCCTTAATATTATTCATCTCAATCATGCGTCCCCTCATTCTTCTCTGCTCCAAGACAAAATCGCCAATCTCTCTTTATAACTAAAATTCTCCAGCTCAAGCAACATTCTGGTAAATCTCTGCACCCTCTCCAGTGCAGTCACATCCCTCCTATAATGTGAATTCCAGAACTGCTGACAATACTCTATCTTCAACCTAACTAAGGTTTATACGGTTCCAACATCACCTCCCAGTTCTTAAAATCCATGTCTCAGCTAATGAAGGCAAGTATCTGCCCTCTTAACCGCTTTGTCTATCTGTCCCACTATCTTAAGGAACCAGTGGACATGCACAGCAAGGTCCCTCTGATCCTTGGTGTTTTCTAGGGTCCTGTTGTTCATTATGTAATCTCTTGCCTTGTTTGTCCCACTCAAGTGCATCACCTCAGTCATCCACTGAATTCCCGTTGCCATTGATCAGCTCACCTGACCGGCCTGTCTATATCCTCCTGTAATCTAAAACTGCCCACCTCACTACTTACCATCCCACAATTTTCATATTTACGAACTTATTGATCAACCCTCCTACATTCAAGTCTGCAGGACCATCTTCTCTAGGCAGACCTACAAAGCATCTTAGGGAAGGAATTCTGGGATTTTGACCTAGTGCATGCTGGAGAAATGATAATATGTTTTCAAGTCAGGATGGTGAGGAACTTGCAGGTTATCGTGTTCTCATGTGTCTGCTGTCCTTGTCCTTCCAGAAGGGTTTGGATAGTGCTATCTAAGGATCTTTAGTGAATATCTGCAGTGCATCTTGTGATGGCGCATAGTGCTGCTATTGACCATCAGTGTTGGATGAAGTGAAAACTTCCGGATGTGGTGCTCATCAAATGGGCTGCTTTGTTCTGGATAGCATTAAGCTTCTGCAATGCAATTGAGAGTGTCTTGACATAGACTTAAAGTTTGGAGCTCTGCAGATTAACAGAGCATTGGTGGTGGAGGCTTGGTTGCGATGCTAATCAAACAGGCTGCCTTGTCCAGTGATAACAAGCTTCTTGAGTGTTGTTGCAGCTACACTTATCCAAGTAAGTGGAAGTATTCCATCACAGACCTGAATTATGCCTTGTAGACAGTGGACAGGCTTTGGTGTGTCAGGAGGTGAGTTACTCACTACAGTAATTTGAGCCTCTCCCCAGCTCTTGTATCCACTTTGTTAAATGGCAAGTCTGGGAGCGGTGGCTCAATGGTTAGCACTGCTGCCTCACAGCGCCAGGGACCCATGTTCAGCTCTACCCTTGGGCGAAAGTCTGTGTGGAGTTTGCACATACTCCCTGTGTCTGCATGGGTTTCCGCTGGCTGCTCTGGTTTCCTGTCACAGTCTAGAGATATGTAGGCTATGTGGATTAGCCATGGAAAATATGGGGTTACAGGGATAGGGTAGGAGAGTAGGTCTAAGTGGCATGCTCTTTAGAGGGTCAGTGTGGACTCGATGGGCCAAATGGCCTGCTTCCACACTGTAGGGATTCTATGATTCTAATTCAGTTTCTGGTCAATGGTAACTCTCAGTATGTTGATAGTGGGGCATTCAGTGATGGTAACGCTATTGAATTTTAAGGATCGGTGGTTGGATTGTATCTTATTGCAGATGGTAATCGTGTGGCATTTTGTGGCATGAATATTATTTGCTACTTGTCAGCACAAGCCTAGATAATGCCCAGACCTTGTTGCACTTGGGCATGGATTGCTTCAGTGTCTGAGGAGTCAAGAATGATGCTGAACATTGTGCAATCATTGGAGAACATGAAGGGAAGGTCATTGATGAAGCAGCTGAAGATGGTTGGGCCAAGGCTACTATCCTGAGGAACTCCTGAGATAACTGACCTCCAACAATTGCAATCATCTTTCCATGTACCAGGTGTGACTTTAACCAGCAGAAAGTTTTCCTCTTGATTCCTATTGAGTCCAGTTTTAAGTAGATTCCATGATGCCACATTCTGTCAAATGCAGCCTTGATGTCAAGGGCTGTCACTCTGAGCTCACCTCTGCAATTAAATTCTTTTGTCCATGTTTGAACAAAGGCTATAACGAGGTCCGGAGCTGAGTGGTCCTGGCCTAACCTAAACTGGGTGTCACTGATCGGCTTCTTATTGAGCAGGTGCTACTTGATAGCACTGCTGATGATCGAGAGTAGACTGGTGAGATGATAATTTTCTGGGTTGGATTTGTCCTGCTTTTTGTGTACAGGACATAGCTTAGCAATTTTTAACATTATTGGCTAGATGCCAGTGTTGTAGAGATGCCAGTGTTGTAACAGTACTGGTACAGCTTGAACAAGGGTGCAGCAAGTGTTCAGTACTATTGCTGGAATGTTGTCAGAGTCTATAGCTTTTACAGGATCCAGTGCCTCCAACTGTTTTTGATATCAAGTAGAGTGAATTGAATTGGGTGAAGACTGGTGTCTGTAATGCTGGGGCTCACTGGAGCAGGCCGAGATGGACGATTCACTGGCTGAAGATTGTCGCGAATTCCTCAACCTTATTTTTTGTACTGATATATTGGGCTCCCCTATCTTTGAGAGTGGGGAGACTGCAGAGCTTAGCTCTGATACGTTGGTTGTGGGATCGCTTAGCTCTCTCTATCACATACTAATTATGCTGTTTGGCACGTAAGTAGTCCTTCTTGGGAGCTTCAGAAGGTTGTCAGCTTATTTTTACGTCTGCCTGCTACTGGCGTGCCCCGCTACACTCTTTATTGAACCAGAGTTGATCCCCTGGCTTGGTTTTCGTGGTAGAGTGGGAGCTTTGACACACCATGAGGTTGCGGACAGTGTTGGAGCATGGTTCTCCTGTTGCTCATAGCTCACGGTGCCTCATGAATGCCCAGTTTTGAATTGCTAGATCTGTTTGAAGTCTTTCCCAATTAGCATGGTAATAATGCTACACAATACGATGGAGATTATTCTCAATGTCAAGGCAGCACTTCATCTCCACAAGAACTGTGCGATGGTCCCTCTTACTGATTCTGTCATGGACAGATGTATCTTCAGCCGGCAGATTGGTGAGGATGAGGTCAAGTATGTTTTTCCCTCATGTTGGTTTCTTCACCAACTGCTGCATTGTCTGGCATCTACATCCTGTCAACTTGACTGGCTCGATCTGTAGTGCTGCTACTGAGTCACTCTTGGTAATGGGTATTGAAATCACACACCCAGAGAACATTCTGTGCCTTTGCCACCCTTAATGCTTCACCCAAGTGTTCTCCAACATGGCACTGATTCTTTAGTTGAAAGAGGATGGTAAGTGATAATCTGCAAGAGGTTTTCTTGTCATACTGCACCCGATGCCATCAGATTTCAGGTTGAGGACACCCAGAGAAACTCCCTCCTGACCAGGTATCACTGTACCACCACCTTTACTGGGTCTGACTTGCCAGTGGGACAGAAAATATTCAGGGATAGTGATGATATTGTCTGCAACGTTTCCTGTAAGATATGACTCAATGAGAATGACTTTGAGGCTGTTGCTTGATTAGCCTGTGAGACAGATCTCCCAATTTTGGCACTAGCCCCCAGAAGTTTATAAAGTCAACTTTGCAGTTTGAATAGGGCTGCATTTGCTATTGTCATTTCCAGTGCCTAGTTTGACGCCAGGTCTATCGTTATTTTTTTCCTTTCTAGCGGTTGATATGAATGACTTGCTAGAATACTTCAAGGGGTCAGTAGTGTTCACCTGTGTTGCTATGCATCTGGAGTTACTTACAGGCCAGACAATGTAAGA
>NC_063366.1:2848182-2914786 GCF_021869965.1 Rhincodon typus
CCCGAAACATCAGCCTTCCTGCTCCTCTGATGCTGCTTGGCCTGCTGTGTTCATCCAGCTCTACACCTTGTTATCTCAGATTCTCCAGCATCGGCAGTTCCTACTATCAATGTACGAACAGTAGTTTTCTTCCCTGGAGGACATGAGTGAATCATTTAGATTTTATGGAGAGCAATGTATAATGCCGTGCTTTGTACTGTTTGCTGATCAATCAACTGTCTGTGGAATTAGAAATAGCTAGTTGATCAGTAGTCTTGCTTATGGAGACTGCAACAGTTCAAGAAGGTGGCTCACCACCACCTTCTCAAGGGCATTTACAGATAGACAACAAATATTGGCCTTGCCAGTGATCCCCAGCTCCTGTAAAAATACGAATTATATAGAAAAAACTGAGGAACTCGGCCGCTTTCAAAAGGGAGGATTGGAGGAAATCATGTTTCCTTTTCCTCTTTTACAGAAGGATTGCATCATCCTACATCAGAGAATACAGAGTGGATAGACACCGGAGATAGATCCTAACCATCACCCAAGGAACAACTGCACAACGGTGGGAAGGCATCCGGTCCCTTCACAGCATTGCTCCACACAGAAAGGTTGGGCAATGAAACCATCATTTGGAAATCAACTGGATTGAAGGAGCTTTGATGTATCATCAGACCTGAAACTGGTTCCATCAGAACCAGCCTTTCTGAAGGTTCGGCTGTGGGTGATCAGTCAGTGTGAGTCTGAGAGGGAATGTGAGTGACGCTAAATATGGTGAGAGCCACAAGAATCACTGACTCATTCCTACAGGAGAGAGGCTGTTCAAGTGTGAGGTGAGTGAAGAGGTCTCCACAGGCTTAGAAAACCTCCTAATACACAAAGTGCATTGTTAACCTCCTGCAACACAAAGATAGCTACATGGAAGAGAAACCCTTCAAGTGTGACGTGTGTGACCAAGCTTTCAGACAGTCATCAGCACTTGCAACTCATCGGCACATCCACACAGAGAAAAAGCTGTTCAAATGTGACCGCTTTGCGCAGTCACCTGGCCTGATCAATCAACGACCTGTTCACACTGGGAAGAAACCGTTTGCATGCGAGGTATGTAACAAATCATTCTCATGGCCATCAGACCTTCGTACACACCAGCGCACTCACACAGGGGAGAAGCCCTTCACATGCGAAGTGTGTGACAAATCATTCTCAAAATCCGGAAACCTCCGCATACACCAGCGTATTCACACTGGAGAGAAACCATACAGATGTAACATTTGTGATCAATCATTCTCCCAGTTATGGAAACTTTGCAGACACCAACGCATTCACACAGGGGAGAAACCATTCACATGCAAAGTGTGTCACAAATCATTCTCTTATTCAACAGCCCTGCACGTTCATCAACGTACTCACACAGGGGAGAAACCATTCACATGCGAAGTGTGTGACAAATCATTCTCGTATTCATCCGCCCTCCACATTCACCAACGCATCCACACAGGAGAGAAACCATTCACGTGCAAAGTGTGTGACAAATCATTCACATGCTCAGGTGCTCTCCGTACACATCAACTCATTCACACCGGAGAGAAACCATTCCTGTGCAACATGTGTAACAAGTCATTCTCACGGTCATCGAAGCTCCATGCTCATCACCAGATCCACACTGGGGAGAAACCATATAGGTGTGAAATGTGTGACAAATCATTCTCCCAATTAGGGAACCTCCACAGACATAAACGCACTCACACAGGGGAGAAACCGTACAAGTGTGAGGAGTGTGACAGATCATTTTCTGACCCATCAACCTTGCTGCTCCATCAGAGAACACACACAGGGGAGAAACCGTATACATGTGAGGTGTGTGATAAATCCTTCTCACAGTTAGGGACCCTCCGCAGGCACCAACGCATTCACACGGGGGAGAAAGCATTTACATGCGAGGAGTGTGACAAATCATTCTCTGACTCATCGAGACTCCTACTCCATCAGAGAATTCACACAGGGGAGAAACCATACACGTGTGAGGTGTGTGACAAATCGTTCTGTCAGTTAGCACATCTCCGCAGACACCAACACACTCACAGGGGAAAAAGTCATTTACATATGACATGTATAGCAGATCATTCTTAGTCTCATCCACAAACATGAGCAGGTGACTTCTTCTGATTGGTCATCCTCATGAATGAACTTTCCCAGGTGATTTGGTAATTTTGAGGCTGATCCAGACATCGCCTCTGTGTATTTTGAACATTGGTGTTTTAGTAAAGTGAGCTAGTTCTCAGTAGGTATGGGATAAAATCGGACCCTGCTTCAGTTGATGATATGAATTATAGACAAATCCTCATCAGATATCAAATGTTTGATTAATACCATGGGGTATGTTTGTACTCTCCTGTCTAAGAGGACTACTATCCTGAGTATGGTGAGCGAGTGGGGATGAGTCTGTATAAACTCAAGTTCCCTCAGCCCATCGTACCTCAATGTAATAGTGGTGCCATGTACCTTACACTCTTCCAAGTTTAATGCCATTTTCTGGGAATAATGTTGAGTCATTTTTCAAATGTTTTGTTATTTTGGTTAGTTGAGAGTTTTGTATAAGTTGAATTATTGTGTTGTTGTTTATCTGCTGTTTAATTAATCTCCTGTGTAGATTTATTCAATAAATTGAACCCAACCAAACTAACCCAAACTACTGCTGATTTGTCAGCATGGTGTGTACCCTGTTCAATAAAACTCTCAGGATCTTACAGTAAGATTGTCACTTTTTGTAATGCAGAATACATGGCATTTTACACATTGCATGCCCCATGGATAGTAATGTGTTCATAACCAGCAAATCTGTTTTTGTGGCATCGATGTTATGATCCATTTTAGCCAGAACATCAGATATAACTACCATGGTCGTATATAACATAGTGTCATGAGAGCTTTTACATTTACTTGAGAGTGCAGATAGCCCTAACACATCTGCAAATTGATACCTGTGACAGTGCAGCACTCCCTCAGCAATGCACTATAAGTGTCAGCCCAGGGATTAATTCTCTGCAGTGAGACTTGAATCCACAACGTCTTCACTCAGATACAAGAATGCTAACTGAGCTACAGCTGATGCTAAACCCTTCTATTTCCATTTTATTAGATTCAAGTTCTTGGGGTGACAGCCCCTAGGCTGTGGAAAGAATGTTTTCCCCCCCTTTAAACTGGCAGCATCAAGTTCAGTTTGGTTTAAAGTGGTAACTAGTCAGAGCTGCAGGTGGCTCCATTTTCTTTGTGACCTGGTTCCTGAAGCTGTGAAAGTTGGTAAAGTCCCTGATGTCAGGAGAAGTAAAACTGATGGAGAACGGTGGGTAGACTCTGGGAGTGAGGAACAATCTACAGATGAGGTACTGATAGAGGATTCCCACATCAACAAAAATACAACTGTGTGAAATCCCACTGGTTCAAAAACAGCCACACTCCAGAATAACCATCTCCAATCTAAAGTCCCTGGTATTCTTCAGTGAGAGGTTAACAGCACATCCTTCCATCATGAGATCAGTTGAGTCTAGAGGACTCTCTCCCATATTCATCCAGATCCTGCTCCCTAAAACATGGCATTGATGAGGTGAAGGACATAGATCGAGCTTGCCGTGTCTTTTTTCTTTATTCATTTTGTGGGATGTGGGCATCACTGACTGGTCAGCGTTTATTGCCCGTCCTCAGTTTCCCTTGAGAAGGTGGTGGTGAGCTGCCTTCTTGAACTGCTGCAGTCCACCAGCTGTGGGTTGACCCACAATGCCATTAGGGAAGGAATTCCAGGATTTTGACTTAGCGACAGTAAAGGAATGGTGATATATTTCCAAGTCAGGATGATGAGTGGCTTGGAGGGGAACTTGAAGGTAGTGGTGTTCCCATATATCTGCTGCCCTTGACCTCCTAGATGGAAGTGTTCATGGGTTTGGAAGGTACTATCTGAGGATCTTCAGTGAATTTCTGCAGTGCATATTGTAGATAGTACACACTGCTGCTACTGAGCATCGGTGGTGGAGTGAGTGGATGCTTGTGGGTACGGTGCCAATCAAGCAGGCTGCTTTGTGCTGATGGTGTCAAGCTTCTTGATTGTTGTTGGGGCTGCATTCATCCAGGCAATTGGGGAGTATTGCATTACACTCCTGACTTGTGCCTTGTACATGTGGGCAGGCTTTTGGGAGTCAGGAGGTGAGTTACTTGCTGCAGTATTCCTAGCCACTGACTTGCTCTGGTCAGTGATAACTCCCAAGGTGTTGATAGTGGGGGATTCAGTGATGGTAACACCATTGAATGGGAAAGGTTGATGGTTAGATTGGAAGATGATCTGATTAGATTGGTCTGATGGGACAGTGTCAACAAGGAGAAATTATTCTTTCAATATCCTAACCGAGTGTTCTTAAATGTGATGAGAGTTTCTACTTATATCACCTTTACATACAGTGAGTTCCCAACCCTCACCACCCACCAAGTGAAAACAGTAGTTCTAAGGTCCCTCTAATCCTATCATCCATTCCTTGGCAACTCTGCCCAGGAAAATAAGATTGAAACAGTCCTATCAGCTGCCTCTGCCAGTTCCCTCCCTTCCACTATCCTGCCTGGACAAACTTCTTTTCATGCTCCCCAAGCCTTCACCCTGAACTTACATCTTTGTCTAGTTTCTCTCACAACTGAAAACCAAGTGAGGAGATGATGAGTGAAGGAGCAGCTTTTATACAAATTGTATCCCATAATATCCACACCAATGTCAAAAATCACGTGACACCAGGTTATAGTCCAACAGGTTTATTTGAAAACGCAAGCTTTCGAAGCTCAACTCCTTCCTCAGACATAGTGTGAAAGAGGGAGTATAAGACACAGAATTTATAAGCAGAAAAGTAACAACCCTAAAGTTAGGAAGGAAACTACTGATTGAAATGCAAAATCCAGATTTATTTCAAGACATTGACCCGAGATAATTAAAGGTTTTATCAATATATACAAGAGGTGACATCTCAGGTCAGACAATGCATTTTAGGTGTGAGGTCTTGCTTAGAATCTGTTTATGTTTTAAACTTGGATCAGGTTTTATTTTTTGAGCAAAACAGAATGTATCTTCAACTACACAAACATATTGGATGAAATAATTCATGTCTGTGTATGTGCATGAATGTGGTCGTGTCTGTGTGTGAGAGAGAAAGAGAGAGGATGTGTATGTGTGTGCACACATTTGAGAGCGTGTGTGTATGAGAGAGGGTCTGTAAATGTGTGTGTGTGCGAGTGTTTGTGTGAGAGTGTCTGTATATTTCTGCGTATATATGAGTGTGTGTGGTGGGGTCACCTGTAGTGCGACATGAACCCAAGATCACGATTGAGGCCGTTCTCATGGGTATGTAACTTGGCTATCAGCCCCCGGTCAGAAATCTTGCATTGTTGTGTATCTCGAAGTCCACCTTGGAGGACGCTTACCCGAAGTTCGGAGGCTGAATGTCCTTGACCCCTGAAGTTCTCCCCCACTGGGAGGGAATACCCCTGTCTGGTGATCATTGTGCAGTGCCCATTCGTAGCATCTGCATGGTCTTGCCAATATACCATGCCTCAGGGTGTCCTTGCCTGTACCACATAAGATAGACAATATTGGCCGAGTCACATGAGTATCTGCCATGTATGTGGTGGGTGGTGTTCCCACATGTGACGTAGTAACCATGTCAATGATCTGACATGTCTTGCAGAATTTGCCATGGCAGGGTTGTGTGGTGTTGTGGTCGATGTCATCCTCAACGCTAGGTAGTTTATTGCGAACAATGGTCTGTTTAAGGTTTGGTGGTTGTTTAAAGGCGGGAAGTGGAGGTGTAGGGAAGATTGTGGTGAGGTACTCATTGTCGTTCTTAATGTGTTGAAGGCTGTGAAGAACATGGAGTAGTTTCTTTGCTCCAGGGAAGTACTGGACAACGAAGGCTACCCTATTGGTCATATCTCGTGTCTGTCTTCTGAGGAGGTCATTATGGTTTTTCGTTGTGGCATGACGGAATTGGCAATTGATGAGTTGAGCATCGTATCCTGTTCTTATGAGGGCATCCTTCAACACCTTCAGGTGTCCATCACATGCCCTCTCATCTGAGAAGATCCTGTGTATGCGTAGGGTTTGCATTTTCAAATAAACTTGTTGGACTATAACCTGGTGTCATATGATTTTTGACCTTGTCCACCCCAGTCCAACACCGGCATCTTCACATCCACACCAATCTTCAGGCAGTCTGACTATCCAGGCAATCAGGTGAAAATGCCCCTTTTGTTGTGTGAGAAGATCCAGCTCAGAGAGCTGTTTACTTGCTGCTTTGTGCTGAACTGTTTGACTGGATATTGAGTGTGTTTACTGGAAGCATTTCCTTTTTGAATTACAAACAGTTTTTTTTGAGGGTTCATTTCTGAATATCAGATGGAGAGGTGTAATTATCTGGGAGGTACAGAGTGTCCGAGGAAGCTAGCTGCTGTTGAGTTCTTTGTGTGTTTTGGGAGCTGGTTATTATATAGTGCTGTGAATGGTGAATTCTGTCTGTGCATTGGGATTTGGATGTTGCCTGTCTTTTAAATTCTCTCCAAAGCCTCTGACAATACTACTCCTGTGACCTCCTTAGACAACAGCAAAAGCAAAGACTTGCATTTATATAGAGCCTTTCACGACCAACAGATATCCCAGAGTGCTTTTCACCTAATGGAGTACTCAGCCCTGACGAAATGTGGTCACTGTTTTCTTAGGAAACATGGCAATATCCCATAATTAACAACATGATAATAGCCAGATGATTTTTTTTATTGGTGTTGATTGAGGAATTAATGTTGGCCAGGAAAGCACAATAACTCTCCTGGTCCTCTTATGCCATGGGATCTTTTACACGAAAGGAGGAGGGGAGTTGGAGGAAATTGTGTCCTTTTCCTGTTTTACAAAAGGCTTGCACCATCCTCCATCACAGCTAACAGAGAAGATAGACACCACAAATAAATCCTGACCATATCATCAGATCTGAGAATTCTTAAGCTTAGGAGTTACACACAGCTGGAAAAGCATGGCCTAATTAGGGAGAGTCAGCATGACTTTGTACAGGGCAGGTCATGCCTTACTAACTTGATTGCATTTTTCAGGTCACGAGGAGGTGACGAAGGTGATCTGTGAGGGTAAAGCAGTGTATGCTGTTTACATGGATTTTGGTAAGGCTTTTGACAAGGTCCCTCATGGTAGGCTCATCCAGAAGATTAAGATGCACGGGATCCATGGTGACTTGGCCTCATTGATTCAGAATTGGCTTACACATAGAAGACAAAGGGTAGTAGTGGAAGGGCGTTTTTCAGGCTGGAGGTCCGTACTGCTGTTTTTGATAGATATCAATATATATATAGGGCGGCACGGTGGCTCAGTGGTTAGCACTGCTGCCTCACAGTACCAGGGACCGGGTTTGATTCCAGCCTCAGGTGACTGTCTGTGTGGAATTTGCACATTCTCCCTGTGTCTGTGTGGGTTTCCTCTGGGTACTCCGGTTTCCTCCCACAGTCCAAAAATGTGCAGGTTAGGTGGACTGGCCATGCTAAATTGCCCGTAGTGTTCAGGAATGTGTAGATTAGGTAGGTTACAAGGGGATGCTCTGAGGTTCGGTGTGGACTTGTTGGGCCGAAGGGCCTGTTTCCACACTGTAGGGATTCTATGACTCTATATATAAATGACTTGGATGAAAATGTAGTTAAGTGGGTTAGTAAATTTGCAGTGAAGTTGTGGATAATGTAGACGGTTGTCAAAGGATACAGTGGGATATAGATCAGTTGCAGATACGGGTGGAGAAATGGCAGATGGAGTTTAATCTGGGTAAGTGTGAGGTGCTGCTTTTTGGTAGGTCAAATGTTAAGGAAAAGTCTTAAGTTAATGGCAGGACCCTGAACAGCATTGATGTACAGAGGGATCTTGGAGTTTAAGTCCATAGCTCCCTGAAAGTGGTCATGCAAGTAGACCAGGTGGTAAAGAAGGCATATGCCATGCTTTCCTTTATTGGTTGGGGAATTGAGTACAAGAGTCAGGATGTCATGTTGAATCTTTATAAGACTTTGGTGAAGCCACACTTAGAGTATTGTGTTTAATTCTGGTCGCCACATTACAGGAAGGCTGTGGGGGCTTTGGGAAGGGTGCAGAAGAGGTTTACCAGGAAGCTATAAGAAGAGGCTAGAAAAACTCTGGTTGTTTTCTCTTGAGTGGCAGAGGCTGAGGGGAGACTTGATAGAAGTCTATAAAATTATGAGAAGCACAGATAGGGCTAACGGTTAGAATCTATTTTCCCAGAGTTGAAATGTCTAAAGCTAGGGGGCATGCATTTAAGGTGAGAGGGGACAAGTTCAAAGCAGACGTGAGGGGCAAGTTTCTAACACAGAGAATGATAGGAGTCTGCAACGCACTGCCATGGGTGATGGTAGCAGATACGGTAAGAGCATTTAAGGGACTTTCAGAAAGTACATGAATATGCAAGGAATGGAGGGATATAGACCAAGGGCAGGCAGAATGTTTGGTACAACATGGAAGGGCCCATTCCTGTGCTGTACAGTTCTATTATCTAGGTCAGGATGTAGAGTCTTCTATTAGAACAAACCTTTCTAAAGGTTTGGCTGGGAAGAAGTGTGAGTGACGCTAGATTTGGTGAGAGCTTCAATCAGTCATTGAGCCTCATGAACAACTGACTCATTCCTACATTCCTGCATTGCTCAAGCGTCACGTGTGTGAGGAAGCCTCCACAAGTTCATATCATCTCGTAATGCAGATCATGAATCATTATTCAGTTCTGATTTTTAAAATATATATTTGCTCAATTTCCAAGTATTATTAACAATAGAAGATACAAAAAATTAAGTATTGAGAAAAAAGATGCCTTTTGACTTGAACTCATCTGAAAAATATACAAGAATAAAAACTGAAGGAAATTTTTAAAAAGTTGCTACATGAGCTGTCAGTGCTGATTCAATTTCAATTGGACTCTGATTGGTAGAGCTGTTGCGATGGGAATCTACCCATTAATATCGATTGACAATTAACACTCAGGCTTTGTTTAAATTACGAACAAGGCAGGTTACCTTTGATTCAGCCTGCGTCAACCTGGCTGGTTTAAAATGTAAACAAAACCTGAGCGTTAACTTCAATCAGCATTAATGGGTATATTCTCTACGGCAATACTTGGACTAGTTCAGAAGCCGTTGCAGTCAACATTTTCCTCTCGTGTGGTATATATGTTAGTTTTCCCCTTGAATTTTCATTCTTTTGAAGTGACCTGAGGATTAGAAGATGAAAAGCTTCAGCAAAATGTGTCTAATTTCAGCAATACTCCAATCCCGTACTACCAAATGACCGTTTATTGACTCGCCCGGCGTTCACCTCATTTTCAAACAAACAATACATTCCAACATGAGCCTAAACATGAGTGTTCGGTCTTATATCTAATTGGGTCCGGGATTTTGATTTGATTCAACCAGAACAAGTTAACTTGGCAGATGTTACCTCTTCCACACTGGCACCGACAGCGACACGGGAAAGCAGTCTTCCTCAGATGCTATCAATATCATAGCCGGAGGAGAATTGGGCTGAGATGGAAGACAAGTAGAATGCACAAAGAACGTACAGTGGAATATGGGCACCAAGCAGATTAATTGTTTGCAATAAATAAAACAAGAACTGCCGATGCTGGAAATTTGAAACAGAAACTGAAATTGCTGGAGAAACTGACGAAGAGTCACCGAACTGGAAACGTTCACTCGGTTTCTCCCCATGGATGCTGCCATACCTGCTGAGTTTCTTTAACATTTTCTGTTTTTTGTTTCAATACTGGGGATATCTCCTCTTTATCTGTGATTCAATAAATTAAATGTTGTTCTGAGTGGATGTTTGATCCCATTCTTTAGCTTTTCTTTGAATTTCATCTGGGTCACTGCTTAAATATGTGTTTGTACAGGTACTCAAAAACAGGAGCATAAAGCTGTTAGCATCTGCGATACATTGACCAGGTCACTGAAACCTATTGAATAATAATGATTTGTAATTCACATGAATAAGAAATATACCACATTCATCATCCATAACAGTAGGAAGTTTCCGGATACAATGGAGGGTAAGACTGTGGATTTCGTTCGTTGCTGTATCTTTGCATCATTCTGATCCATGTCATTCTTACTCCCTGTCAGCCTCCTGTGGATTCTACTGATTGATTGTTAAAGTATGTCCCACAATCAGAGCGTTCGGCAACAAAATCAGGAATGCTGGGATAAATGGAGTCAAACAGCGGTCAATTCGGCCAAATGCTACCCCTACAGTAATAATGAAATATTCAACTTTCACACTGCGGAACCAAGCTACATTGTTGATTGTAATGACTGGGTCAAATACAAAGGAGAAGACAATGTTTCTGAAACCGAACATCAGGCAGACCGTTCTTATTACCCCAGCAACTGTTTGCAATATCTGAGACCCAGCAGAACTGACCACTGTGCTTATTTACTCGGGGATAGCCTTATTAATACATGAAAGAATTTTCCAACAGGAACGTTAGGCTGAGGTTATTAAGAGATAGCGAGGCAGGAAGACTACACAATTGAACATTAGTAATGGGCGCTATTAGTAGCTTACAATGGGCTAGCTGTAGTAGCAGCTCATGTGAGGACAAAGTCTGTTGTCTGGGAGTTGCGAGTTTTGGCAAAAGCTAGTAAAGTTGTTCTCTGACGTACTGACTCCACGTTTTTGAGCCCAAGTGCTTACTCTAAGATGCTTCTTATCTTCTCCTGCGCCATGACACCACCACTGAAAATCAAGCTGTTGTTTCCTGGGCTGTTACTGACCTCGTCTGCTCTGAATATCTTCCCTCCGTTAGCCGCGAACCTCACACAACCACACAACTTCTCTCACAATTCGCAAACACGATTTTCCTGGTAGTTCCATCGCTTCAGTCTTTCTCATTCCTTTAACTTATTTCTTCATCTTTTATTTCTATTTTATTCATAACTTTTCCAGTCTCTCCCCACGCACAGTCTTGATTCTTCTGCAGTCCTGCACCACTTCAACAATTCCCTCTCCATCTTTACCCATCATTAGGACAGTCTGGGCTTTCTCTGCGTTTTCCTTCAACGGAAGTTTGAACAGTCCACATTCACCACAGCCTCCTCCATCTGACCGAGCATGTTCTGTCATTGAACCGAATAAAAGGTGTACCTCTGGTTTTCCGCATGGGCCCCATTCTTTGTTCCAGTTCTATCTGGGTCTTCTCCCAAAGCTCTTTTGCAGGGACATCCACTGGGGAGATGATGGCTGAGTGGTATTATCGTTGTTAATCCAGAGATCTAGGTAATGTTCTGGAGACCTAAGTTTGAAACCTGCCACAGCAGGTGGTGGAATTTGAGTTTAATTTTTAAAAAAAAACTGGAATAAGCATCCATTGTAAATTGTCAGGAATAAAAAAAAATCTGGTTCACTGATGTCCTTTAGGGAAGGAAACTGCCATCCTTACCTAATCTGGCCTACATGTGACTCCAGACCTACAGTAATATGGTTGACTGCTCTCTGAGATGGACAGTAAATGCCATCATCCTGTGAATGAATAAAAAAACTTTGATGACTGTATCAGTGCCATTTCGTTCTTTTACCCAGAAATGGGAATTATTATCAATTCTGCTTCCATATTTCACCTCTCTCTGAACTTCATCTAGTCCATCTCTGATACGTCCCTTCCCTTCTTTGCCCCCTCTATATCCATTTCTGGAAATCGATTAATTGATAAACTTCATTACAAGCCCATGGAATCCCACAGCTACCTTGATTACATATCTCCACACCCAGCTTCCTTCAGGACTCCATTCCATTCTTTAAGCTTCTCCATCTCCGTGGCTTATGGTTCCACAATTCCACCTTCATCAATGGGACCTCCAACACTTCTTCCTTTCTATAAACAAAGCATTGCACCATCACACCCCTGACCCCCAAGCGCGCGCACACACACATACACACACACCATTGTTGTCATTGGCAGGGCCCTTGGCATATCTGACTCATATCCTGCTTTTCTGTCCAAACCTCATCCCCATCTTCTTGAATGATGATTGAGTTCCCTTTTATCAATTGTATCAATTTTATCAATTTACCAAGGAACTTTTGACAAAAATCTAATAAGATAAATAAGAGAAGTATGCTCTTGCTTGATTTCCAATTTAAAGATGTTAGTATAATATTTTACTGTACTGTAAATGTTCTCCAGTGCTCATAAATGAAATTGGATGGTAACTCATAGGATATGGAAAATTAAATGAGAAGACGTGAATAAGGCTAAAAGATAGAGAGAAGAAAAATACAGCATCAAATTTGAATTGGAAAATGCATCCTGGTGTAATTTAATAAAATGTAAATTTGGTTTTAATAATTTTGTGGAAGGGAAGCTTAGATGTGAGTAGCAAATGGACAGCTTTCTCTTGATGATGTTTGTTATCCTTTTTTTAAAAGAGAACATAATTTGATAATCAGGCATTAGGTGGAGCCACAAGTAAAGATCTCCCATACAACTTGATAAGACCATATGAGAGTTAAGAATATATGGCATTCTATTGGAATAATGTATAATGTGCAGGAATATACTGGAAACTAGTTAAACACAGTTTAGTTCAAAAGTTGGGAAACATTGCACTGATGAACGGATTTCAATCAAGTGCAAAATAAAACCTGCAGATGCTGTAAATCAGAAACATCAGAAACCGCTGGAAAAGCTTTAGCAGTTCGAGCAGCATCTGTGGAGAGAAATCAGAGTTGAAGTTTTGGGTCAAGTGACCCTTCCTCGGAACTCATGTTAACTCTATTTTCTCTTCACAGATCCTGCTAGACCTGCTGAGCTTTTCCAGCAATCTTCTGTTTTTGTTTCTTTCGATTCTACATGGTCACTGCATTCCTAAATCTTAATTAATTCAGGGTGTCTGAGACAACAAGGTGCAGGGCTGGATGAACACAGCAGGCCAAGCAGCATCATAGGAGCAGAAAGGCTGACGTTTCGGGCCTAGACCCTTCATCAGAAAAGGGGGAGGGGAAGGGGGTTCTGAAATAAATAGTGAGAGAGTGGGAGGCAGATAGAAGATGGATAGAGGAGAGGATAGGTGGAGAGGAAACAAACAGGTCGAAGAGGCGGGGATGGGGCCAGTAAAGGTGAGTGTAGGTGGGGAGTTAGGGAGGGGATAGGTCAGTCCAGGGTGGATGGACAGGTCAAGGGGGCGGTATGAGGTTAGTCGGTAGGAGATTCAATTTAGTTACCCTCCTCCCTCTGGACAAACCTAAGGGGATCTCTCTCCCACTGCAACTCTCTCGTACAAGCTTCAAAATCTCCCCTCCCCCTACCGCATCCCAAAACCAGTCCAGCTCGTCCCCGCCTCCCTAACCTGTTCTTCCTCCCACCTATCCCCTCCTCCCACCTCAAGCCGCACCCCCATCTCCTACCGACTAACCTCATCCCGCCCCCTTGACCTGTCCGTCCTCCCTGGACTGACCTATCCCCTCCCTAACTCCCCACCTACACTCACCTTTACTGGCCCCATCCCCGCCTCTTCGACCTGTTTGTTTCCTCTCCACCTATCCTCTCCTCTATCCATCTTCTATCCGCCTCCCACTCTCTCCCTATTTATTTCAGAACCCCCTTCCCCTCCCCCTTTTCTGATGAAGGATCTAGGCCCGAAACGTCAGCCTTTCTGCTCCTATGATGCTGCTTGGCCTGCTGTGTTCATCCAGCCCTGCACCTAGTTGTCTCGGATTCTCCAGCATCTGCAGTTCCTACTATCTCTAATTCAGGGTGTCTTCTGGTTTTCCACCATGAAGCACTTATTTAGATTCACTGTCATTTCTCGTTTTTCTATTATGAATTCATCTATCTCAGCTGCCAATGGATCCATAT
Source organism: Rhincodon typus (assembly GCF_021869965.1). Taxonomy (NCBI): domain Eukaryota; kingdom Metazoa; phylum Chordata; class Chondrichthyes; order Orectolobiformes; family Rhincodontidae; genus Rhincodon; species Rhincodon typus. The sequence goes on from NC_063366.1 coordinate 2,862,090, forward strand.
TTGCCCTTGGCAATTTTGTTTCATACATATAGATGAATCTGCAACCTGTGTTATGTTTCTTTCTATTCTATCTTCAGAATCTATGCTCCTTTTTCCTTGACTTTGATTACTGAATTTTGAATTTCCACCAATCCGCAGATTTCTTTTCTCTTTTGCAACTTTCTCAGCTCCTTCTATTGCTCTTTTCTCATTGCATAATGCTAGACTAAAATAGACTCAGTTAGTTTGTTCCTCAGCATGTTTGCTCCAGAAATGATCTCAAATTCATTGCAGGGATTCTTCCCACACAGCAGTGATTTATTCTATGTACAAATTGATATCATCCAAGATTAGGTGATAACTCTTTCCACATTATCTCCAATTTCCAGACTAATACCGTTGTAAGTTACGGCAACTGTTTTAGCTCGAAAGAGAATGAATGAAAGCTCACGATCAAGTAAAATTACAACAAATGAATCCTCACAAATTTTCTTCCAAATCATGGCTAATTCGTTGCTTTGTGTTTATTTCTCCAAAAAGTATATGCGAAATCTTGTTAAATCCAATTCATAATATTGCAAAGTGCCTAAGAAGTTGAGAAGAAACATCTCCTGACCATTTCTTGAAGATAATTTATATCGACGTACATTACATCGTAGAGCACTACATGAAGATAACATCTGGAAATTTCGCATTATTATAAATGAAACTTGGCAATTTTTATGTCAGACATGGACGATGATGACAAACGAGGACATGATATGTAACTAAATTCGGACATCGAGTTACAAGGGACAAAACAAATCCTTTGAGAGATACCAAACAGTTTAGTCGACAGCAGGGGCAGTGATACGGACAAACCATGATTCGCCAAGTCAATAATTTCAATGAATTCCAGCTGATATTTTCGTTTCCTTGAAGATGTCATCAGTGCATGAGCACATCGGAAGTAGATTTGAGGAGCTCTTTCAGATCTGTATCACGTTTTATGTTGTGAAGCGCACGGAACTCACGCTATTTCTGACCTGCACTCGGCTGGGGAGCCAATTAAATCCTCGGCCAAGAGAAGCCGAAGGTTTTCATCAACAACTCATGGTTTTTGAACAACTGTTTGAGATTGATAAAATAAATATACTGAAACATTGCTGAGCCAATTCATAAGATCTGATTCGGTTACTGATGCCACTTATCGTGTGATTTATAGTTTACAATGAACCACAAATTGTCTTTTACTTCATGTTTGAATGATTCTGAATATTAAATTATTGTTGACACCTGAGATTGTATTTAGTGTTTGCTTCGTTCGACTCCTGTATATTCAATAACAATTTGTTTGTATACATGAAATCTTTCATCTTCATCTTTTCAGCAAAATAAAATATTTAATTCGTCTCCAATAACATTGTTTTATTATTCAAGAAAGGCTGCAGGGAAATGCCCAAGGATTATAGACCAGTGAGCATAACGTCCAACGTAAGTTGTGAGAGGGGTTTCTGAGATATTGGATGTCCAGGCATTTGGAGAGGCAAATGTGTTTAGTTTCTTTCTATTCTATCTTCAGAATCTATGCTCCTTTTTCCTTGACTTCGATTACTGAATTCTGAATTTCCACCAATCTGCAGATTTCTCTTTTGCAACTTTCTAAGCTCCTTCCATTGCTCTTTTCTCATTGCATAATGCTAGACTAAAATAGACTCTGATTTAGTTTGTTCCTCAGCATGTTTGCTCCAGAAATGATCTCAAATTCATTGCAGAGATTCTTCCCACACAGCATTGATTTACTCTATGTACAAACTGATATCATTCATCCAAGATTACTCATCCAAGATAACTCTTTTCACATTATCTCCAATTTCCAGACTAATACCGTTGTAAGTTATGGCAACCTTAGAAATGGAATTGCAGATTCTGATATCTTCATGTATCTTCTGCCCTTGTTCTTCCAGTCGGAAATGGTTGGGAGCTGCTGTCTAACGATCTTTAGTGAATTTCTGCAGTGCATCCTGTAGATGGTACACACTGCTGCTGCTGAGCATTAATGGACGGACTGGATGCTTATGGATGTGGTGCCAAACAAGTAGACTGCTTTATCCTGGATGGCGTCAAGCTACTTGAGCATCTTTGGAGCTGCAGCCATCAAGGCAAGTGGGGAGTTTTCCATCACGGTCCTGACTCTTGCCCTGTATATTCTGGACAGGTTTTGGGCATTCAGGATGTGAGTTACTGCCACAGTATTTCTAGCCTTTGGCCTGCTCTTGTGGCCAATGTGTTTATGTTCTGAATCAAGTTGAGTTTCTCGTCAATAGTAACCCCTATGATGTTGATAGTGGGGATTTAGTGATGGTAACACCATTGAATGTCAAGGGGCAGTTGTTAGCTTGCTCTAAATTCATATGGGCATTGCCTGGCATTTGTGTGGCATGAATGTTACTTGACATTTGTCAGCCCATACCTATCCGGATCTTGTTGCAGTTGAACTTGGACTGCTTCATTTCTGAGGAGTCGCGAATGGTGCTGAATATTGTGCAATCATCAATGAACATCCCCATTTCTGACATTATGCCATTGATGAGACAGCTGAAAACAGTTGGGTCTAGGACATTACCCTGAGGAACTCCTGCAGAGATGTCCAGGAGCTGAAATGCCTGACCTCCAAAAATCATAACCATATTCCTATATTCCAGGTATGGCTCCAACCAGCCAAGAGTTTGTCCCCTGATACTCATTGATTCCAGTTTTGCTCGGGCTCCTTGATGCCATACTGAGTCGAATGGAGCCTTGATTTCAAGAGCTATCACTCTCACTTCACCTCTGAAACTTAGCTCTTCTGTCCATGTTTGAACCAAGGCTGTAATGAGGTCAGGAACTGAGTAGACCTGGTGGAATCCAAACTGGGCATCAATAAACAGGCTATTGCTGAGCAGATGCTGCTTGATAGCACCATTGATAACACCTTTCCTTACTTTACCAATGATTCTGAGTAGGCTGATATGTTGGTAATTGACCGGGTTGGATTTGTCCTGCCTGTTGTGTACAAGACATACCTGAGCAATTCGGTACATTTCTGGGTAGATGCCAGTGTTGTCACTAAACTGGAAGAGCTTGGCTTGGGGAGTGGCAAGATCCAAAGCACACATCAGTGAATGCTTCAGCCTTATCTTCTGCAGTGATGTGTTGGGCTCTACTATCATTGTGTTTGTGGGTATTTACGGAGACTTTCTCTGCCAGTGAGTTGGTTAATTGTCCACCACATTCACAACTGGATTTGGCAGAGATTAGATCTGCTCTGTTGGTTGTGGGAGCATTTAGCTCTGCCCATCTCTTACTGCTCATGCTGGTGGTGATGGCATAGTGGTATTATTGCTAGACTGTTAATCCAGAGACCCAGCTAATGTTCTGGGGTTCCAGGTTCGAATCCTGCCACAGCAGATGTTGGAATTTGAATTCAATAAAAATCTGGAATTAAAAGTCTAATGATGACTGTTGCGAAGTTGGGTGGAGTATTTGTGGATTGGAAAGAAGGATGTTAGAATTTGATATTTACAGTGGCACAGTGGTTAGCATTGGTGCCACACAGCGCCAGGGACCCATGCTGGATTCCACCCTCGGGTGACTGTCTGTGTGGAGTTTTCACATTCTCCCCGTGTCTGCATGGGTTTCCACAAGATGCTTTGGTTTCCTCCCACGGTCCAAAGATATGCAGGCTAGGTGAATTGGCCATGCTAAATTTCCCATAGTGTTCAGGGATGTGTAGGTTGGGTGTGTTAGTATGGGAATGCAGGGTTACAGGAAAAAGGTAGGGAATGGGTGAAGGTGATATGCTCTTCAAAGGGTCAGTGTGGATTCGTTAGGTCGAATGGCATGTTTCCACACTGTAGGGATTCAATGACAGTCTGTTTGGTGGCTTTGCCAGGTTGACTCCTCATTTTTTGTACATGCCTGGTGCTGCTCCTGGCATGCCCTCCTGCACTCCGCATTGAACCAGGCTTGATCCCCTAACTTGATGGTAACAAAAACATGAAGGAAATGTGTTAAATGATACAATATTACGTTAGTGTTGGAGACAACTATGCAGTGAGTTAACACTCATAATTGCAAAGCCTGTTTTGAAGAAGGTGGCATTCCTAAATGGTTTCTTCCCCTGTGAAATAGTAATATCAATCCAATTGATATGGGCACTCAATTGGCCCTACTTTATTGAACCTGAGAGTTTGGCAAAATAATTTTTTTCAACGACCGTTCTTCAGATTTTCTGGAGTGTTTCTTTTAATTTTCAGATGTTACTCTTGTTTACAGGAGCTTGATTTTCATTCTTGACTCATTTATTAGGTGATGCAAACTCACAGTGCATTTGAGTTGATAAATGGTGTATTTGGACTTCCATGGAAGCAAAATAAAAAGAATTCATGACTATCTTCAAGTATCAATTTTCAGTTAAAGCCACAAGGAAATTATTGACTTCACAGATGCCACATTATTTACATTGGCACAAGACAACATGCATAAGTTAATACATGGTTTTTTTTTCAAAATAATTGACAGACACTTCTACACAAAACAGCCATCACCCTAAACATGTCCTGTACCTACCGTTGATGTCACAGTTCAGGCATTACCATTGCATAAACACAAAGCTGGAACATTTTAGCCAGTGGTTTTCTGTATCTCAGATCTCAATCACAGATTTAAAATGAAAATCTCACACATTATGCATGACATTAGTCTCTAGCATGTTTTCCCAACGCAGTGTCTTCTGCACTGTGTAGAGTTCAGAGATTCCAAACTCGTTTTCAAGGAATTCTTTACCTCAGAGATTTCACAATGTCTGGGATCCCCGTGGGTTGAGAACTCGTCTGTTGACATTTCTGAAACTGTTCTATCTCCTTTTCAGCGTCCTTTCAAACCACCTCAGCCCCCCAGATTTGTCTTCTCCACTTTTGCAGCATCCTCCCTCTCACAACGTCCACACCACACCACCCCACCATCAACTCAATCCCCCGTCCCCCGATCCAACGTAACATTTACTTCACCTTCCATTGCACTTACCTTCTTGTGCACAACATTCCAAGTTCCAGGCAGGAACAGGCATGCCCTGAGGTCTGTGCCCAGGCCCTGGTCCAGTTCACAACAATCCCCTGTACCTCAGGCAGACCAACACCCTAATTGACAGCGATCCCAATGACTTGCTCACTTCAGCTCCTTACCATTGGCTCGTCCTCTCCCATGTTTAAGGCTGACGGGGTCACTAGTTGCTCGTTAACAGCAAGTGCAGCTGAGGAACAGATTGTGCATGGAGAAGTAGAAGAGATACTGAACTTCATGGGTGTAGGAGTTCCACACAGATTCTGAGGAAGGGTCACCTGACCTGAAACGTCTTTTTTTCTTCACAGATGTTGCCAGACCTGCTGAGCTTTTCCAGCAACTTCTGTTTTTGTTCTTGATTTACAGCATCTGCAGTTCTTTCAGTCCCTCCCAGATTCTGCTTCTCTCGAGGACCAGGACAACCTGGCTTTAATGGTCGATTTTTCAAAGATGGGTGGGGGTTCCCTAAACCGAGGGTCCCTGGAAGAAGGAGGCCGAATGATCAGCATTATCTACACTTCCCTCTCCCAATGACCAGCACTGCCTGCATCTCCCTCTCCCAATGATCAGCACTATCTACACTTCCCTCTCCCAATGACCAGCACTGTCTACATCTCCCTCTCCCAATGATCACCACTGTCTACATCACCTTCTCCCAATGATCAACACAATGTACAACTCCCTCTCCCAATGATCAGTACTGTCCACACCACCCTCTCACAGTCATCAGAATAATGTGTCCTGTCCTGGACCCCACTGATGAGCAACCTCCGCACCATCCTCTTCTGGTAATCAGTACCATCTGTATCACATTGAACCAGGACACAGTGATCAGCACTGCATGCATCTCACTCTCCCAGTTCCAGACGTTCAGCACCATCTGCACCACCCTCCATTAGACAGCAGTGAACAACATTGATCCCTCTCACAACCTCCACACCACACCACCCCACCATCAACTCAATCCCCCCATCCCCCGATCCAACATAACATTTATTTCACCTTCCATTGCACTTACCTTCTTGGTGATCTGCATTGACTGCACTGCCATCACCTGGACCCCAGTGATCAAGACCATCTGCTCTCCCAGATCCCAGTGATCAGTATTGTATGCAGGACCTCTCCCAGTGAAAAGCATCAAATGCACTGCCCTTTCTCACAGCCCAGTTATCGACACCAACTGCATGCCCTTTCCCAGACCCTGGTGAATACAACCATCTGCAATATCTTGGCTGGTCACCTGATTTGCAATGCAGAGTGACACCATCAACATGAGATCTTTCCCACACTGGCTGAGGCTACCATGAAGATATTCTCAATCCGGCCCCTCACCTGAGATGTGGTGACCCTCGCCAACAGTCCTCTTTATCTAATGAGAGAGCAGCCCTCTGTGGCTGTGGTGGCTTTTACGTTTACATGTCTCAACAAATCAAGTACAGATTCCTGCCAAGTCCTGATAACTGCTGGCTCCCTTGTTAGTAAAAAGTCTATCTAAACCCAATTAAAACTTTTCAATGGCCCTGCCTCTGCTGGTCTTGCAGGAAAGGGAATCTGTAAATTAGATATCTCAGCTGAAGCAGAGTCACATTCTCAAAACTGTACCATTCTGAACCATTCCGAGCGTGCATGTGCGTAAATCTTTCAAGGTGACAAGACTTGTTGAGAAAGGGGATAAGCAAGAGACTTCATAAATACATAGAGATCAAAAGCAGGGAAATGATGCTGAAACCTTATAAACTTCTAGTTAGACCACAGCTACAATACTGTGCCCAGAATTGATCACCACAGTTTAAGAATAATATACTAGTCTTTGAGAGAATACAGAGGAAATTGACCAGAATGTGTCCAGGGAATGCAACTCTTATCTACAAGAAAAGGTTCAAAAATTTGGGTTTGTTATTCATGAAGCAATGAAGTCTTTCTGTGGAGCTGTCGAGAATTACAGCAAGTTTGCATAACTTAGATAAGAAAAATCTCCTTTGTCCACAGTTTTACCCTTTTTAATGATGTGAGCTGATCAGGATGCAAATAGTATGCGTGTGTTGATCTAACGCTTAAATGTTGTGCGGAATGGAGCTTCTTTGCTCTGAGGATCTGGGAAACAGTGTTCAGCTTCATCACTTCTTTATGCGAATGAGATTATTGTCTGTTGGTACATGCACTTGTCCCAACCCTATAAAAATATTCGGCAAATAAACATTGAAATATTCCATGTTACATACAATTGTGCTATATTTAACCTCTTTAACACATCCAAAAAAAAAACTACTCACCAAAATGTAGTGTTCATGTAATAACTACAAAGCATGTAGGAATTCAGGTGAGCAGTAGGAAACTGGTTCAATAAACGATTTTTCGGCAAGACCAAGGTGAGCTGGGGAGTTGGCTTTAATTGATAGACAAGCAAAGTTGTTCATTTTAAAAAAAGGACAAATTGCATGTACATCATAGAAAATGTGGCTGAAATTCTCGCACGTTAGATAGGAGGACCTGACTCGGAGAGGATCATTGGAGTCAAGAAAGTGTGCAGGGAATACCTTTACACTTTAAGATGGTCCTCGACAAATATTTACCTCGAGAATGGTGAATCCTTGTTCATGAGTTCCACTTTGATCCACTGTTAGAACAGATATACTCAAATCTGCCTGCCTTAGCATGAAATTAAATATATGAATCTAAAGCCAGACATAGTATGAGAAAAGGAGACAGTAAAGTTAATGGCGACTGCTAATTGTTGCCTTAACATTTGATTCTATCTGGTCTCTTAGGATAGGAAGGGAGGAATGAGCAGAGGAGGTGTGGCATTTTTGATGAGGGATAATATTACTCTGTACTCAGGAAGGATATTCCTGAAAGAATGCCCACTGAAGTTATTTGCATGGAACTGATAAATTAAAAACGGATGACCACCTTATTGGAATTGCACTACAGGCCCCCCTACAGTCAGCAGGAAATTAAAAAACAAATATGTAAGGAGATCTCAGATATCTGTAGCAAAATTAGGGTTGTAATGGTAGCAGATTTTAACTTCCAAACATAAACTGGGAGCTCCATAGTGTTCGGGGTTTGGATGGAGAGGATTTGTTAAGTGTGAACAAGAAAACCTTCTTATTCAATATGTGAATGTACTAAATAGAGAAGACAAAACTTCACCTTCTCTTGGAAAATGAAGCAGGGCAAGTGACTGTGGTGTCAGTGCGGGAGCACAATAGGCCAAGTGGTCATAATTCTATCAGTTTTAAAATAGTTATCGAAAAGGATAGACCCGGTCTAAACTTCAAAGTTCTAAATTGGAGTAATATATTCTCAGGAATATCTTCCCTAAGTTCAGAGTAATATTATCCCTCATCAAAAATGCCACACCTCCTCTGCTCATTCCTCCCTTCTATCCTTCCTATAGCATCTATACCCTGCAACATTAAGCTGCCAGTCCCATCCCTTCCTGAGGCATGTTTCTATAATAGGTACAGTATCCTCGTTCCATGTTCCCAACTGTGCCCTTAGCTCATCTGCCTTACCTGTCAGGCCTCTTGCATTGTAATAAATGCAGTTTAATTTATCAGTATTGCCTCTTCTCTGCCGTGTTCTTGCCTATCTTGACTATTTAACTTGTTCCATTTATTGGTATTAGGCAGAAACTTTCAAAAGTTGATTGGGGAAGTCCATTCGAGGGTAAATTGACTGTTGGAAAGTGAGAGGCCTTTAAAAATGAGATAACAAGAGTTCAGAGACTGTATGTTCCTGTTAGAGCAAAGGGCAAGTCTGGTAGGTGTAGGGAATGATGGACAACTAGAGAAATTGAGGGTCTGATCAAGAAAAAGAAGGAGACATATGTTAAGTATAGAGAGTTGGGATCAAGTAGATCCCTAGAGGAGTATAAGGGCAGTAGGCTATACTTAAGAGGAAAATCAGGAGGGTTAAAAGGCAATATGAGATAGCTTTGGCAAATAGGGTTAAGAAGAATCCAAAGAAATTCCATAACCACATTAAGGGCAAAAGAGCAACTGGGGAGAAGATTGGGCCCTTTAAAGATCAATGAACCCATCTATGTGTGGAACCACAGGAGATGGGTGAGGTACTAAATAGATATTTTGCGTGGTATTTGCTATGGAGAAGGACAGTTACGGAACTTGGGGAAATAAATAGTGATGTCTTTAAAAGAATCCATAATACAGAGGAGGAGGTGTTGGAGGGCTTGAAACGCAAAGAGATAGATAAATCTGCAGGGCCTGACCAGGTGTATCCCAGAACTTTGGGAAACTAGGGAAGAGATTGCTGCACCCCTTGCTGTGATATCTGTATCATCAACAGCCAGGGGTAAAGTGCCAGACGATTGAAGGTTGGCTAATGTGGTGCCATTATTTAAAAAAGACTGTAAGGAAAAGCGAGGGAACTTCAGACCAGTGAGCCTTATGTCAATGGTGGGGAGGGGATTCTGAGGGATGGGATTTTCATGTATTTGGAAAGGCAAGGACTGATTAGGGATAATCAATATGGCTTTGTACAGGGGAAGTCATGTCTCACTAAGTTTTTTGAATAAGTGACTGAGAAGATTGATGAAGGTAGAGTGGTAGATTTTGTCTAAATGGACCTCAGCAAGGCATTTGGCAAGGTTCCGCAAGGTAGACTGGTTAGCAAGTTTAGATCACATTGGATCCAGGGGCAACTAGCCAATTGGATTAAAAATTGGCTTGAAGGTAGAAGATAGTGAGTGGTGGTGGAGGGTTGTTTTTGGAGGCCTGTGACCAGTGGTGTGCCGCAAAGATCGGTGCTGTGTCCACTGCATTCCATGATTTATGAGGATGTGAATATAGGAGTTATGTTCAGCAAGCTTTCAGATGACACTAAAATAGATGGTGTAGTAGACAGTGATTAGCTCAGAGTACAACAGGACCTGGACAATGGGCCGGAGAGTAGCAGATGGAGTTTAATTTAGGTAAATGTAGTGTATCGCATTTTGTTAAGGCAAACCAGGCAGGACTTATACAGTTAATGGTGGGATCCTGGGGAGTGTTGCTGAACAAAGAAATGTAAGGGATCAGGTGCATAATTCTTTGAAAGTGGAGTGACAAGAATACAGGGTGGTGAAGAAATTGTTTGGCATGCTTGCCTTCGTTGGTCAGTGCATTGAGTATAGGATTTGGGACATCATTTTGGGATGGCTATACAGGTCATTTGTAAGGTCACTTTTACAATACTGCATTCAATTCTGGTCTCCATGCTCTAAGAAGGGTATTGTTAAACTTGAAAGTGTTCAGAAAAGATTTTCAAGGATGTTTCTGGGATTGGATTGTTGAACTATAGTGAGAGGTTGAATAGGCTATGGTCTTTATCCCTGGAGCATCAGAGGGTGAGGGATGATTTGATTTGATTAATTTATTATTGTCACATGTACTTAGGAATAGTGAAAAGTTTTGCTTTGCATGCAGTATAGACAGATCATACAATACGAAGCACATAGGGTAACAGAACACAGTGAAGCATACAATGTTACAGCTACAGAAAGCAAGATCAACATTAAATTTAAAACTTGAGAGATCCATTCAGAAATCTAGTAACAGCGGGGAAGAAGCTGTTCTTGAATCTATTCGTACGTATATATCAATTTTTATATCTTCTACCCATTGGAAGAGGTAGAGAAGAGTATAACGGGGGTGGGAGAAGTGTTTGATGATGTTGGTTGCCTTCCTGAAGGATTAGGAAGTATAGATTGAGTCAGTGGGTGAGAGGCCAGTTTGCATAATGGACTGGGCTGTGTTCATGACTCTGTCATTTTTAGCAGTCTTGGGAAGTGTATTTGCATCCAGATAGAATGCATTCTATGGTGCACCAATAAAAATTTGACACTCTCGACCACCTCCACCTCAGCACCATTGATGCAGATAGGGGCATGCCCTCCACTCCGTTACCTGAAGTCAGTGACCACCTCTTTCATTTTGTTGACATTGACAGAGAGCTTGTTGTCTTTACACTATGCCGCTAAGCACTCTATCTCATTCCTGTATTCTTTCTCGTCATTGTTTGCGATCCACCCTACAGCGGTGGTGTCATTAGCAAACTTGTAAATAGAGTTGGGGTGGAATTTGACCACACAGTGATGAGTGTTTCAGAAGTATAGTTGGGGGATGTGTACACAGCCTTGGGGGCCATCGGTGTTGAGGATTATGGTAAAGAAGGTGTTTTTGCTTATTCTTACTGATTATGGTCTATGGGTAAGAAAGTCGGGGATCCAGTGACAGAGGGTGGAGCCAAGACCTAGGTCTCAGAGTTTAGAGATGAGGTTTGGATTTATGGTGTTGGAGGCAGAACTGTAGTCAATAAGCAGGAGCCTGAGAGAGGAGACAATAAGGACTGCAGATGCTGAGAAGCCTGAGTCTACAGGTGTGAGACTGGAAAAGCACAACAGGTCAGACAGCATCAGAGGAGCAGGAAAGTCAACATTTCGAGCCAAAACCCTTCATCAGGACTAATGTTATCCAGATGTTCCAGGGATGAGTGTAGGGCAATGGAGAAGGTGTCTGCTGTGGACCTGTTGCACTGCTAAGTGAATTCCAAAAGGCCAAGGCAATTTGGGAGGCTGGAGTTGATGAGATCCATGACTAACCTCTCAAAACACTTCATAATTATGGAGGTCACAACCACCGGGTGATAGTCATGAGGCACCCTGCATGATTTTTCATTGGCACTGGATAATGGCAGTCTTCTTGAAGCAGGTGGGGACTTCAGATCATGGTAAGAGTGAACTTATAGAGGTTTATGAAATCATGAGGGGCATGGACAGGGTGAAAAGCCAAGGTCTTTTTTCCAGGGTTGGAGAGTCAAAAACTAGAGGGACTAAGTTTAAGGTGAGAGGGAAAAGATTTAAAAGATACCTGAGGGGCAATTCTTTCATGCAGAGGATGGTGCATGTATGGAATGGGCTGCCAGAGGAAATGGTGGAGGTGAATACAATTAGAACATTTAATGGGTGCATGAGTAGGAAGGGTTTACAGTAATATGGGCAAAACATTGGCAAATCAGTTTAGGTTATCTGGTCAGTGCAGGTGAATTGGACTGAAGGGTATTTTCTGTTCTATATGTCTGTATGTCTCTATGAATGAGAGGCAATCTGACTGAAGAATGCAAGATGTTAAGAGACTGTACAGGGTAGATATGAAATGGCTGTTTTTCCTTGTCGAATCGTCTAGAACCAGTGAGAATAATCTCAGAATAAGGGTTTGCACATTTAAAAACACGGATAAGTATGAATTTTTTCTCTCAGAGATCGGTGATTCTGTTGAATTCATCACCACAGAGGGCTATCGAGGCTAGGATATTAACTCAAGGGTGAGATAGACAGATTTTTACTCAGTAGGGAAATCAAGGCATACATGGCAAAGGCAGGCAACTGGACTAGCCACAGAAATACAGTGATGACAACAGCAGGTCAGAAGCTAGGAATACTGCAGCAAGAAACTCATCTCTTGACTCCCCAGAACCTGTCCACCATCTACAAACTATGAGTCAGGAGTGTGATGGAATACTCCCCAGTTTTCTGATGGGTGCAGCTTCAACAATATCAAGAAGCTTGACACCATCCACGACAAAATAACTGTCTTGATGGGTATGTCAGCAGCTCAGGGTTATTGAAGTGGGTGATTTTAATTCTGCAACATTGACTGGGATTCTTTTCTGCCAAGAGTCAGAATTTGTTAAGTGCATCCAGGAGGGTTTGTTGAAACAAAATGGAGATAGTCCTATCAGGAAATGAGCTGGACTAGACTGTGAAGTAGGAAATGAGCTGAGCCAGGTGATCAAAGTCTCAGTGGGGGAGCATTTTGGGAACAGTGATCATAATTCCATAATTTTTTTTTAGATAGCTATGAATTAGGATAAGACTATGCCTCGGGTGAAAGTCCTAAATTGGGGGAAGGCTAATTACAACAGTATTAGGCAAGAACTGCAGAAATTAGATTCCTGGCATCTCTTTGAGGGTAAATCTCCATCTGACATACAGGCGACTTCTAAAGAAGTTGCTTAGTATTCAAGACCCAAATATTCCTGTGAGGATGAAAGATAACAATGACAACATGCGGAAACCCTGGATGACAAGAGACATTAAAAGTTCAATGGAAAAGAAAGAAAAAGATTTTAGGAAAGGTTTAGTTTAGGTTAAGAGTTAGGAAACTAAAATCATACAAGGCCCTTGTGGAATATAAAGGAAGCAAGAAATACCTTAAGGAGGTCTAGTAATAGCTATATACCCATGTTCTTGACAAGTAGAATTAAGGAGAATGCCAAAGCACTTTATATGTGTCTTCGGAGCACGAGGATAACTATGGAAAGGGTATGCCCACTCAAGGACAGAGGACAGAATTTATGTGTGGATCCAGAGGAGGTAGCTGAGGCCATTATTAAGTACTTCACATTGTGGTTGGTTGGTTTGCTAAGCTGGTTCATTGTTTTGCAGACATTTCATTACCCTGCTGGGTAACATCATCAGTGCAGCCTCCGATGAAGCGCTGTTGTGTTTTCCTGCCTGTTATTTAAACTTTGGTGTCCATTGAGCTGGATTACCTCACTTCCGGTTTTGCTTCGCAGTGGAGTGTATATGAGGTCGAGCTCTATGTGTTTATTGATGGCTTTCTTAGTGGAGTATCAGGCTTCTAGGAATTCCTATGCTTGTCTCTACTTTGCTCATCCCAGTATCCTGGTGTTGTCACAATTGAATTGGTGGTTCTCCTTATCCATGTGGATAGAGATGAGTGAGTATTGGTCATGTCTTTTTGTTGCCAATTGATGTTCATGTACCCTTGTTGTTAATTTCCTTCCTGTTTGTCCAATGTAACGTTTGTCACAGTCTCTGCAGGGATTTTGTATGTGACATTGGCCCTGTCCATAGGATCCTGGGACGAGCAAAGTAGAGACAAGCACAGGAATTCCTAGAAGCCTGGTGCTCCACTAAGAAAGCCATCAATAAACACATAGAACTTGACCCTATATACACTCCACTGTGAAGGAAAACCGGAAGAGAGGTAATCCAGCTCAACGGACACCAGAGTTTAAATAACAGGTGGGAAAACACAACAGCATTTCAACAGATAGCTGCACTGATGATGTTACCCAGCAGGGTAATGAAATGTCTGTGAAACAACAAACCTGCTCAGCGAGCCAACCAACCACAACATCCACAACCTGAGCTACAAATCTACTCTAAAACCTGAGAGAACTTCACATTGGTATTCACCAAGGAGGGTAACATGGATGATTGTAAAATTAGGGCAGGGTATATTGATATTCAATGACATGTCAATATTAAGAAGGATGTTGGGTGTCTTGAGATACATGAGGGTAGATAAATCCCCAGGGCCTGATTGATTCTATCCCAGAATACTGAGGGAAGCAAAGGAGGGGATTAATGGGGCCATGACAGAGATCTTTGTGTTCTCTGTAGCCATGTGTGAAGTCCCAGAAGACTGGAGAATATCCAGTGTTTTCTTTTGTTTGAGAAGTTGATGATCCAGGAAATTCTAGGCCGATGAGCTTTACATCAGTCGTAGGGAAATTGTGGGAGAAGATTCTTAGGGACAGGATCCACTAACATTTCGGAAAGAAAGGATTATTAGAGATAGTCAGCATAGGTTTTGTGGATGATGTGTCATCTCACAAATATGATAGAATATTTTTAAGGAAGTGACAAAAATGATTGGTAAGGGTAGGGCAGTGAATGCTTCTACATGGACTTTACTCAAGCCTTTGACAAAGTCCCCCATGGTAGGCTGGTCCAGAAGATTAAGTCGTATAGGATCCATGGTGAGTCAGTAAAGTTGGATACAAAATTGGCTCGGTCATAGAAAACAGAAGGTAGTTGTGGAGGGGTGTTTTTCTGACTGGAGGTATGTGACCAGTGGTGTTCCACAAGGATCAGTGCTAGGAAGTCTGTTGTTTGGAACATGTGTAAGTTATTTGGATGAAATATCTGGTTTAAGTAATACGATTGCACATGGCACAAAAATGGGTGGAGTTGCGGGCAATGAGGAGGTTGTCATAGAATATAGCAGATTGTAGATAGTTGGAAAGTTGGACAAAGAAATGGCAGATTGAGTTTAATCTGGACAAATGTGATGTAATGCATTTTGGGAGGTCATATACAAAGGAAAGTACACAGGAAATGGCAGGGTCCCTTGGAGCATAAACATACAGTAGGATCTTGCGGTACAAGTCATAGCTCCCTGAAAGTGGCAACTTGCCTTCATTTAGTCTAGGACAGACTATAGGAATTAGCAAGTCATGCTACAGCTATATAAAGTTTGAATTAGGTCACATTTGGTCACATTTACAATGTGCAGTTCTGGTCACTACAGTATAGGAAGGATATGAAGCATTGGAGAGGGTCCAAAAGATGTTCACCAGGATGTTGCCTGGATTGAAGTGTATTAGTCATAAGGCGAGGTTGGACAAACTTGGATTATTTTCACTGAGGCTAAGGGATGACCTGAGGGTAGGTAGTTGAAGTCTTTCTCCCAGTGTAGAGATATCTAATACTCAGGGATATAAGTTGAAGGTGAGAGGAGGAATATTTAAAGGAGTTGCGAGAGGCAAGATTTTTGCACAGACGGTGATAGGTGCCAGAATGCTCTGCTAGAGGAGCTGGTAAAAACAAATATGAAGCATTTGGACAGTCACATGAACAGACAATGAATAGAGGGATATGGATCATGTACAGGCAGATGGGACTAGAATGGCATCATGGTCGGTGCAGACATGGTAGGCCAAAGGGTCTGTGTCTGTGCTGTACTGTTCTATGTTCTATGTTCTACGCTGTATGTTCTACATTCTATGACTACATTGTCCTCTCCTGGTGATCAGAGGCATTGCCACTGTCCTGTCTGGATCAAGGTGATTGTTACCATCTGCACTGCCCTTTCCTGGACCTAAGTGATCGGCAATGCCTACACTACACACTCCACAGCCACAGTGAGCAGGACCATCTGCATTGCCCACTCCCAGTGATAACCACCATCATCTGCAACATCGTCTCCAAGACACCAATGACCAGCATAGTCTGCACAACCCTCACAAGATCCTGGTGACCAGCACAGTCTGCACATTCCTCACTCAGACCCAGTGACCAGCACAATCTGTAACACCCTCACCCAGAACCCAATGATCAGAACAGTCTGCACTACCCTCGTCCGTATCTGCGACATCATCTCCAAGGCCCCAATCACCAGCACGGTCTGCAGCACCATCCAGACCCCAGAGAACCAGTATATTCTGCACCACCCTTGCCCAGACTCCAATGATCAGAACAGTCTGCACTACCGTCACCCAGACCCCAGAGAACAAACACAGTTTGCACCACCCTCACTCTGACCCCGGTGACCAGCAGAGTCTACACCACCTTCACCCAGACTGCAGTGATCAGCACAGTCTGCACTTGTCATGGCCAGACCCTGGTAACCAGTACAGTGTGCAGTGCCCTTACACAGACCCCAGTGATCAGCATCATCTGTCCCACCCTATCCCAGAGCCCATGTATCAGCACCATCTATACCACATTCTCCTTGACCTCTGTGTGACATACTCTGACTTTAAGAGGTCTATTTTGTCCTTTATTTTGAAGAGAGGTGTAAAGTCAGAGGTACTGAGCAGTCTCCGCAGAACCACTAGAGTAAACAGCTTGTGAGACCTTTGGGTTTTTTAAAGTTGAATCAATAAAAGCAGCCTAAATGGGTGTGGTCAAGCACTCACAGAACCAGAATTTTTAGTTTTTTTTTTCAGTAGCAGTTGCTGATTGGGTTTTGAAGAAGAAGTTGCTACTTTTTCCCTCTGTTGTTTATAAATAAGAGCTGGGGCTTCTCTTCCTGATGCTGGAGGTGCGTGTGAAACAATGTTATAGTTATGGGATGTAATTATATTGGAACAGTCAATTAGTAATAATTACTATATCTATTTGTTGTTAAGCATTTCAATAGAGTTGCAAATAAGCCAATTCCTTTATTTTATTTTATCTTCTTTCATTGTGTGTTAACTATAGTGCATGAATAAATTGTGTTTTTCTTAACATCAAATAGTTTGACCAATCAAATTGCATCTGGAATGCACCACCTTGTATATACCTTTAAAATAATAAATAGGTAAGGCCCACGCTAGCTTCTTAATATATTTTCAGCAGGGTTTGGTCTACCCCATAACATTGGTGATCAGCACTATCTCTACGTCCTGTCCCAGATTCCAGTGATCAGCAACACTTAAACCACCTTATCCCAGATCCTGCAGATCAGCATTATCTGTACCACCCTATCCCAGACCCTGGCAACCTGCACCATCTGTACCATCATCTCCCATACCTTGGTAATCAGCACATTCTCACTGTCCCCTCCTGGTGATCATCACTGACTGCACTGCATTCTTCTCGGTCCACTGATCAACACCAATTGCCATGCCCTCTCCCAGGACCCACTACAATACCATCTTCCAAATCCAAATAACATTATCTGCACTGCCCTCTTCAAGACACCAGTGATCAGCATTGCCTACACCACCTCTCTGAGTGAATAGCACCATCTGCACTGCTCTCTCCAAGAGTTATCAGCATGACTGGCATACTCTCTCCCAGATCCCAGTGAATACCATCATCTCCATTCACTTTCCGAGTCGGTTCAGTTGGCTGAACAACTGATTTGTGATGCAGAGTGATACCAACAGCATGCAGTTTTTCTTGTCATGAAGTCCTTCTCAATGTCCCCCTCACTTATGGCATGCTGACCTTCACCACCAATTGTCTTTCTCTAATGAAGAAGCAGCCCTATGGTCCTCTGAGCTATGATGGCTTTTACATTTACGTGTCTCATCAGATCAAGTACACATTCCTGCCAACTCCTGATAACTGCTGACTTACATGTTAGTAAGAAGTCTACCTAATAACTAATTGAACCTATTCAATGGCTCTGCCTCCATGGCTCTCATGGATAACAGAATCCAGAAATTGGAAATTTCAGTGAAAGAGGAGTTATATACTTAAAATGGCACAATTCAGAAAAGTTCCAAGAAAATACGGACTGAAGGGTGCATATGTATAAATCTTTGAAGGTGGCAAGATTTATTGAGAGAGGGATAGAAAATGCTTCTTAAATGCATTGACAACAAAAGCAGGCAAATAATGTTGAAATTTTATAAACTTCTGGTTAGACCACAATGACAGTATTGTGCCCAGAACTGGTCACCACAGTTTAAGAACAATATAGTCCTCGAGGGGAGACAGAGGGGATCACTCAGGATGTATTCAGGAGGTACAGATTTTATCTGTTAGGAAAAGATCAAAAATTTGAGTTTGGTATTCTTGAAGAAATTAGGTTTTTTGTGGAAGTATAGTGCATTAGGTCAGGTTTTGTATACCTTAGACAAGGAAAACCTGTTTCCATTTTCTGATCAAGCAAGTGTCCCATATTTAGCCTCATTGGCAATTTCAAATGAACTACTCACCAAAATGTAGCATTCATGTAACATCTAAAAACTCAAGCAGAAATTGAGGTGAGCAGTAGGAAATTTGATTAAAAAAGGATTTCTGGTCAAGTCCAATGTGAGCTGGGGACTTGGGTTTAATTGATAGAAGAGCAATGTCAGGTGTTAAAAGAAGCAATGAAAGGATGGATAGAGTGTTCATCACAGAACATATGGATGAAATTTTTGCATGTTAGATAAGGGGGAAGATGGTTGGGAAAGGATCTGCAGAGTCTAATGGGCATCAAGAAGGAGTGCTGGGGATAAATTTACACTTTGATATGGTCCTCAATAAATGTTCACGTGGAGGATAGTGAGTCCTACACTGTGATTTCTATTCTGATCCACTATTAGAACAGATGCATTCAAGTCTGCCTGCCTTGGCATGGGTGTTGGGTGTATGTATGTTACTCAAAAGCTAATGCTTTCACGGGAAAGGAGACAATAAAGTTAGTGGTTACAATGAATTGTTTCCTTTGAATTTGATTCTTTTGTGGTCTCTTTCATATGCAATTTTATCCCTTTTATTGACATGAGCTGTTCAGGAAGCAAATGGCATACCGTGTTGATCTAACTCTCATATGTAGTACGGGATGGAGCTTATTTGTTCTGAAGATCGGGTACCAATATTCAGCATTGTCACTTCTTTATGCGAGTGAAATTACTGTCTGCTAGTGCATACATTTGCCCCAACCCCATAAAAATATTCAGTAAATAAACATTGAAATATTTAATTTTAAAAAGATATGATTATTGAAATGTTCAATTTTCCATGTGCATTCTTAAATTTTTATTTCATGTCATGCACAAGTTCTTCCTCTCATTTATCTACATCAATATCCTGCCAAAATAATTAGTTCATTATGCACAGTTATCAAAAATGTTGTCAAACATAATAAATCTTCTATTTAACCTTCACTTGACCTCAAGACTATAAATGATATTTAAAGTTATAACCTCTGCTCCAGGTCGATTCTAGATTTCTACTGTTTACATAGTTTCCCATTTAGAGTAAATAAATATTTCACACCATTTTTCAGCTCCTCTCTGAATTTTCTCTGAGTCAGTCCATAGATACAAGTGTTTGTGCAGCAATTGAGAAGCTGCAGCATGAACCCAACTTGCTGGGTAATATAAATCAGGTTGCTATAATACTTGTCTATGTAAAAAAAGTTGATCACAGACCAGTTAATTGAATGTACAACATGTAAAATCCACAAGACAATGAAATTGGCATATAGACTGAAAAGTAAAATCATAGATTTTCTCCAACTTTTCATCTCAGAATCATTCTGATCCTCGGTTTTTCTCTGGAGACCCCTGCGGATTCTATTAACCATAATAATATTTCTCACCGTTAAAGCATTGAACAAGATAATTAATAGGATTGGTGTTAGAGGTGTTATGATGCTGTCTATCCACTCGAATGCCTTCCACAAAGGTGAAATGAGATAAGCATCTGTCACAATGCAGTGCCATGGCATGTTATCAATGGTGTAAGCAGGCTCACTAATAAAGTAAAATGGAATGCTCCTCACACAGCTGATCACAAACACAGAGGCAACAGCCACATTTGCTGTTTTAGCAGTACAGTACCTTAATTGCAGTTTCTGACTGCAAATAGCTACAAACCTATCAAAAGTGTAAGTGGCAGTGAACCAGACAGAGCAGTCTACAGCTACAATATAGGCAACAAGATTTACTTTGCACACTGGAGTCAGAAGGAGGAAACTAATTGGTAAGTACATGCTATTAATCCGGTGTAATATGACATGGATGACAACCACTATTAGATCTGCTACAGCCATGGCCACCAGATAGTGAGTGATGCATTTCGAGAGACCACATTTGCCTCGTAACAGAATCACAATTGCCACCAGGTTAACTGTAAGAAGCAGGAAGAAGGAGATTTAACCATTTGACTGATATCCTGTGGCAATGCTTGCTTTCTACTTCCAAATAAAACATTGTTAATTTAAAGACAATACTATTCATGATTAGGGAAACCTGTGGAGTATAATAAATTAAGCTGTGAGATGCAGTAGACAGAAACAATATTCATGATATCAGCAGAGGAGAAGATGATGGATGAAAAAGGCATCATTGGTATGTCTGAAGAGCTGAAGAAAAACAGAAGTTGCTGGAAAAGCTCAGCAGGTCTGCAGCATCTGTGAAAAGAAAATAAGAGTTAACATTTTGGGTCCAGTGACCCTTCCTCAGAAACTGGACCTGAAAATGTTAACTCTGATTTTCTCTTCACAGACGCTGCCAGACCTGCTGAGCTTTTCCAGCAACTTCTGTTTTATTTTCCTTATTTACAGCATCTGCAGTTCTTTTGGTTTTTGTTTGAAGAATTGGTTGTCTTAAACAGACAACTGTTATCACACAATCTTTGGCAAATCCAATTGTCTCTCAATATTGTTTTCCTGTTTAACTATGGCCTCCACAGCCAGGAGACTAATGTGTCATCTGGATGCATTTTGATAGGTAAAATCAGGAGAGCACATTGTCACCCTGATACGAAAAATTAATACAATTAATTAATACAATAAATACAATATTGCACTCTCACTCTCTTACCAAATGCACAGTATAATGTGGAGAGCATTCATCATAGAGACTGCACTATTGCCTTGTGTTGAGCAGTCTGTGCACTAGAGAGTGCACTGCCACCCTGTCATGAATTCTGGCCACAACTATGTTGGCTGCTGTTTTGTACATGGTGGAGAAGTCTGCTAAAACCAGTTATACCTCCTCTCTTCACAATGATAATTTATTTCTTCATTAACAGGATGAGGTATCACTGGCTAGGCAGCATTTATTGCCCATCCCTAATTACCCAGAGGGCAGTTCAGAGTCAACCACATTGCTGTGGGTGTAGGTTCACATCTAGACCAGGCCGGGTAATGATGGCAGTTTTCTTCCCCAAAGAACATTAGTTTAATTGATTCAAGTATATCACAAGTTCCTCCTCCTTGATTTCTATACCTACTTAATGCTTCTCTACAGTGAACACAGACGCAAAGTACTCATTTACAACCTCAGCTATGACTTATGGCTACCACACATAAATTGCCATTTTGATTGCCAATGAAACCTACTTTGTGATAAAGCAAGAAACTGTGGATGCTGGTAATCTAAAACAAAAATACATGTTGCAAGATATGCTGACTTTCTCCAGCAATTCCTTATTTAAGCCCTACTCTTTCCCTGGTTATTCACTTCCCCTTATAAAATGGCTTTAAATTTTCCTAAGTGTTAACCCAGTAGTGTTGTTTTAATGTCCCCTCTTCACTCTCCTAATTTCATTTTAAGCAATACTTTCTATGTTCCTCTAGGGCTTGCACTCCTCTGAGCCTTACGCATCTACCATAATATTCCATTCTTATTCCTTATGCAATCCTGTACATCCATTGACATCCAGGGTTCTCAATACTTTTATGTCTCACCCTGCTACTTTATTGGAACATATTGGCCATGCACTCCCATTACCCTTTTGAATACCACCCCCTACCTCACTTGCAGATGGATTTTCCAAAAGGTACTTGCTCTCAGATTATGTTTTATCTTATAAAATTTTGCCTTGCCTAAATTCAGAATCCTTATTTTCTTTTCACCCTTGACATTATCCTTAATTACCTTAATTCCTACTGAATTATGCTAGCTAGCCACCCAGGTGGATAAAGTTGTTAAGAAGGCGTATGGTATATTAGCTTTCATTAATAGAGGGATTGAGTTCAAGAGCCATGAAGTTATGTTCCAGCTATACAAAAGCCTGGTTCGGCCACATCTGGAGTATTGTGTCCAGTTCCGGTCGCCTCATTACAGGAAAGATGTGAACGCGTTGGAAAAGGTGCAGAGGAGATTTACCAGAATGTTGCCTGAAATGGAGGGAAGGTCTTACGAGGAAAGGTTGAGAGAGCTAGGGCTTTTCTCTTTAGACTGACGAAGGATGAGAGGTGACTTGATAGAGGTGTACAAAATGATCAGAGGTATAGATAGAGTAGACAGCCAGAGACTTTTTCCTCGGGTGGAGGTAGATATTACGAGGGGGCATAGTTTTAAAGTGAGTGGAGGTAGATATAGAGGAGACGTCAGAGGTAGGTTCTTTACTCAGAGAGTGGGCAGGGCGTGGAATGCATTGCCAGAGATGGTCGTGGAGTCAGCCTCATTGGGGCATTTAAGCGGCTATTGATGATAGTATAAGGTAGGGGTGGAGGTTAGATAGACCTTAGGTTAAGGGTAAAAGTTCGGCACAACATCGTGGGCCGAAGGGCCTGTACTGTGCTGTACTGTTCTATGTTCTATGTTCTAGCATCAAAATGCTTCCCCACTTCTCCATCAGCAATTTGCCTGGCTCCGTTCCCCAAAATCAGGCATCACAGTCCCAGTCAAAGTAGGGCTTTGTATGTATTCACTTAAGAAGCACTTCCTGGACACCTTTCATGAATTCTACCACCTCTGAGCCTTTCACATTTTGTCTATCCCAGTTAATATTGGGAAATTGGAATTATCGCCTTTTTTTTACATTTCTCTGTAATTTCCTGACTTATTTGTCTTTCCATCTCTCTCACACTATTTACGTATCGACTCTGTACCTCCAACATTGTAATTGCCTACTTTCTTTGTTCATAACTCTACCCACATGACCTCTTTTAAGGAAGCGCCTAAGATATTCTACCTTATTGCAGTCATCGACATCTTGATCAATATTGCAATAGCACGTCTTTTTCTCTTGAATGTGCACTGCTATGCCTCCAATTTATGCTCAAGTACCACCGCCCGTTATTCAAGCAGATAGAATCCACACTTCCTGCAGATGTAACCATCCAGTTTGTCAGGAGCATCTAAGACTTCCCACGCAGTACAGGTCATGCAACACAAGGTTCTGAGCTCCCCTGCCATACCTAGTCTTAAAATCACGTCCCTTCTGTGAACTTTAGTCTCCTTCCTTTACCCCGCATTTGACTCAGTTCTGACACATCACGGGATACCCCCTCCACACAATATAAGCATCATATAAACTGAAGTTAAGAGCATACAAACAAGAAAGAAAATTTGCAGAGAAGCTAGATATAAATATAAAATGAAGATTAAATTATTTGTTATGTGTTAAAAAGCCCACATAACAAACGTAACCCACTTACAGACGTGAGAAGATTAAAGATACTGATCGATTTCTGATCTGATACTTATTTTACCTCTGAGCATGAGGTTTGAATCTTCAATATTCAGAAAAACGATATTTTCTAAATTAAAACTCACATAAAGAAAGCAAAGCAATTATATTCCATTTGACTCAGACTGCCGGACAGGAGTATATGACGTAGCACTCTCACATACATATGCAATGTGTACTACCTTGTATCATTGCCTTACCAGGGATACTGAGGGCAGCAAGGATTGGGTAATAAATCCAATCTATGTGGTAAATTACAGGGTATGCCATTGCTTGTGTTAAGCACAAATGCCTGCCTTGTCAGACAAGGAACTTGATGATATGAAGAGAGATCTACGCCGATGGAGCCGACTTTATGCTAAGAGGATTGTCCACAGAGACCGCTACCAAGGCAGTTTGAGCAGAGCTATCAGTAACACTCCAGGGAATAAACCGTATTGATGAATCACCATTACTTAAGCAATTTGTACTCGGTATAATATACTCATTAATGGATATGTGAAAAAGCAACATATTTATACAACTAGGTCAGCTGCATTATCTTCAATATTCATGGTTTTGTTCAACAATCCCATAACTAATAAGTTAGGTGTTTGTGGTTGATGTGACGAACTTTCTTCACATCAAAAGCCTTGGAACTGAGGTGGTGAACAATCTCAGCAATGATATCCCTGCTGTTGATGTGAGGAACAGTCTCAGTAATATTATGCCTGCTGTTGATGAGATGAAGAGTCTTACTAACATTAGCCTTGGCGTTTTGATGATGAAATGTCTCAGTAACAATGGCCGCGCTGTTGATTTCAGAATCAGTCTCAGGAACAATTGACCTAGTGTTGACTTAACGGACAGCTTCAATAACAATAGCTCCAGAGACAATTTCTGAACAGTTTCATTAACAATGGCCCTGCAGTTAAAGTGATAAAAATTAGCCCTTGAGGAAAATAAAAGAAGGAAGGAAAGGGAAAAAAAAACTCAGGGAAATTCTATAGGTTCCCTCTAGGAGTTGATAAGTTATTTCTTTCATTGTTTTCCCCGATTCCTTCCAGTTAGTTCCGGTTAACACAAGGTTGTTTTCAAATTGAAGCTTCCTTTCATTTGTTGGTTGTGAATTCGCCCTTTCACTGTCTTTGAAGACATCTTATTCTTCATTCAATAAAGGACTTGCTGGGGAAGGTGAGTAAAACACAGTTCTCTCTTCATAGAATCCCTACAGTGCAGGTAGAGCCCATCAAGCCGGCACTGACCCTCCAAAGAGCATCACACCCCTTCACTAACACTGTAACCCTGCATTTGCTATTGCTAACCCACCTAGCCTGCACGTCCCTGGAGACTATGATGCAATTTAGCATAGCCAATCCACCTAACCTGCACATCTTCAGACTCTGAGGGGAAACCAGAGCACCTAGTGGACACCCACGCAGACTCGGGGAGAATGTGTAAACTCCACACAGACAGTCACCCAAGGCTGGAATCAAACCTTGGTCCCTGGGCTCTGTAAAGCAAAGGTGTTAACCACTGAGCCACCATGCCACCCTCTTACTGGAGACTTGCAGGCACCTCCATGCAATAGGGGGACCAATAAGGCACCTTTTTTTTGTGATTTCTCTTTGCAGTCTAAGTGTCTTTCTGTTACAATGGCCTCATACAGCAATGGTCATCTGGTCAGAAGCCAATGAAAATGGTCCTGTTAAACACATATTCCTCCGTTTTGAATCTGTCAGCTTTTGGGTATCTGCTTTTGCTCTCACTGTTCCTGCAAAACCACAAAACTGAAATCAATTCAGAATTTGCTCTGCAAAACTGAATTTTTCAAACTGTAATTATTTGCTTATACAGTATCTCTGGTTTAAAGTGGTATCTTTAGTTTTAGTTCACAGTCCAAAATAAACAAAATCAAATGACAAGGTATTTTACATAACATACTGAAGAACGCTGCGCTGAACTCAACCAAAGCAACTGGAGTTATCCAGTGGTGTTTGTTTCTCAGCTGGATGTATGAACTAGATTCCTCATAGACCACAGAAAAGTAAATATAGAAATGAAAACAGATTCGTACCCAGTTCTTCTGTGAGAAGATAAGGTTGGCAGTGCCTTGTTTCTTTCTAAAATTGATCTACTGAAAGGTTATTGGCAAATGCTTTTAGCCTCAATTTCTGAAGACATATCCACCTTTATCACACCAAAATGAATTATATTAATGTCAGCTCATACCATTTGGGTTTAAGACACTGCATCTATGATTCCGAAGACTTATGAATTGAGTCATAGCTGAAGTACCCAACTGTATAGTTTACTTCGACAATGTTATTAAAATACAGCAACATATGCAAAGAACATATGAATTAATTAGATGGTATGTTTAAGCAATTGTAGTTTGCTGGCTTTATTTTTAAAAAACTAGCTAAAAATGATTAACAAGAGTAACTTACCTAGCATGTACCATAAGACAAGTGTAAATATTGTGGAAAACTTCAAATGTGAAGTGTCCAGTTGGAATTCCTATTCCTCAAATTTACTATCCCTAATACTAAATGGGAAATCAGAACAACTTTAGGAACATAACCATGGTGTTAATGTAATAAATAGTTTGAATAACAGTGTCCCTGTTGCTGAAGTGCTGAACAAACTCAGTGAAAATAGCCCTGGTGTTCAGACTTTTGTTTTAGATTTTCAGTAATTGTTTTCTTTCTAATTCTAAGTCGAGCAGTTTAAAGGCTATCTAAAAGTGGGTGAATCGGCTATTTCTGTTCATATGTCTTCTGGTCTCAAACGGGGACAAAAGTTGGAATTCTGAAAAGTGACAAAAAAACATGTCTCAGAACCGTTCTTACTTCGGGTCATCAACATTAATGTTTCCTCTCATTATTTATCTGTTTCTCTCTCCACAGGCGCTGTCACCTCATTTGAATATTTTCAGTCCAGGACTTGCTTGAATGCTTTCATTGCAGAGAAACATGTGAGCCATGTTAGACTTGCTGGAATTGATTTGCTATTTTCCATTATGCAATGTATTTCCATATCACAGATTTAAGATAAGGGAGGTCTGTTTTTTTCCATTGTTGTTCTTCTCCTGACTGTAACGAATGTAGTGGAACTGATTGGTTTTCCCAGGTAGGCGTTTTGATTGTCTCTGAGGTTCCCTTGCAGCTCTGAGCAAGATCAGTGTTGTTACTCCAAACGATTGGCGAACCCAGGCCTCAAAAAACCTGTGAATTGAAGCTGGTGCTGAATGTTGTGAACACATGGACTGGCTTATTCACGGACTTTAGCTATTTTTACAAACTGGTGACTGAAATGAGAAAGAACGATTTTAAAAACCAGCTTGAATGTGTGGCTGCAGCTTTGAAAGGAAGTACCCTCGTGGTAGGCATTGTAAAGAACTGTTTGAACAAGCAGTAATTGAAGTTCAAATTGCAGATGATCTGGACCCAAGGATGCATGCTGATGCCAGTCTTGTTGGCAGCAAGAAGTTGATTGGTCTGTGGACTATTGAGCGGCAGTTATCAAAGAGGGCTTTAACCAGTCAACAACTGTGTGATTGTTTGTTGGTGGCTGAACAAGGAGATGGAAACAAGGTACAGAGGCACTGAGGGATGTGTACACTTCTCTCCCAGCCCAGAAGCTGTCTGCTTTTTGTAGTCAAAACTCCCATTTCATCCTGAAGTAAACCAGTTACTTTCCCTGCAGCAGTTGCTGTAAGCCCTCACTTTTGAGCTGATAAAGCAGATACATTTGTCAAGTGAATCAGCCTTTCTGTGCTCTGTAGAAACTAATGGAAGCATCAGAGAAAGACATTTGAACAACAAGGGTTCTGACCGGCCGAAGAAAAATCATCTCAAAGTTGGAACAGGAAGGCAAAGACCACTGAACTGACTCTACAGTATCTCTGTATCTCTGCCAGTAATCTATTTTCCATATTTATTTGTCTTTGTCTGTTTGTGAAGAGGACTTTACGAGATGACTACAGTTTAAGTCAGTAGTATTATATGCTAATTGTCTATATCTGTTTACCTGTAGTTATAATCTGATTACTTGCAATAAATCATAATTCTTGTTCAGTACAGAAACTGTGTTTTCTATTAGTCTTGCTTTGGAATTTAGGGACATTGGGGTGATGTATTTATATATTTTTTAAAAACTTTGAGATTTGGTACCACTCCGGGAATAGTGCATCTTGATTCATGGTACACTACCTCATTAGGTCATGTAGATTATTAGATCTGTCATCGAGACTGGAAGGAGTGCCAGAGCATTGCAGTGAACGTTAGACAGCTCTGGAACTCTGTGCTCCAGCGTGTACTTCTCACAATTAGAGCTTTGTGATCATACTATAACCAACTAGTTTGACCGAACCTTAAAGTAGAGGCTGAGACTATCTCACACCTTCCCCCTACTCCCCACCCCTTCATGTGCTTAATCTTTTGAAGAAGCTAATTTTTTTTTGCATCTCAGTGCTGAGGTGAATTTGGCCTGGAAATGTTTCATTCTAAAGCGCATTTCCGCTTCCTTGCTAAAAGTTGCGATTGCATTGAAAATCTCCCAGTGCACAAGGGAGACAGTGGGGCGGGGGCAATGTCATTCAACAGTTAGTTCAATGACTTTAGTTAATTCTCTGGTAACATGAGGAGAGCGCCCAGAACTATTGAGGAAATGTAAAATAAAATCTGGTTGACAAAATGTTAGAACAGAAATGGAACTGTGAATGATGATGTGATTGACTTGCTAAACTAGGCTGTCAGGTCAACTTGTGGGAGATCGAATGGAATGAAGAAGTTCTATCAGTTTGTGATGAAGGGTCACTTGACATTTAATCGACAGGCCATTGTTGAGATGTCGGCAGCACTAGTAAGACCTCGCTATTCATTCTCTAATTCTTGTTCTAATTGGCATTGAAGTGGCGATGGTGCGCTTCATTCACTGTGGTGCATGGTGTATTCAGGGTCCCAGGGAGTTGATCCAGTAATTATGAAGTAATGGTGAATGTTTCCAATCACAGTGGAGTGTGTGATTTCGATGGAATTGTACGGATAAACATGTTTCCATGCGTCTGTTACTTTTCTTTTTCCCCTTGCCGAATGCAGTCAAACGTCATGGAAAGTGCTTTGGAAGACATTTTGACGAGTTCAAATTTGTGCAGCATCTCGACATGCAAGTAATCCCTGGTTTCCCACAATCAAATGGGGCATTATCTACTGGGAATTACTTCTACTATACATTGCGGCCAACACAGCAGCATTGCCAATATTCACATCTGCTTCTTTCATTCCGGTGCTGTTTCTTGCTTCCATTTGTAAAGTGTTACTGCGAGAAATTCAACAAAAGTACTAGTGAAGTGGAAAAAAATAAATTATGAAATAATTAATTGCTGAGGGGCGGATACTTGAGTAAAAGAAAGCTGCGAAACAAGAAACCAGCTCGGCGAGCCAACCAACTTCAACAACCTCAACACCCACAACCCGAGCTACAAATCTACTCCAAAACCTTAATGAATAAAGACATTAGCAAACGAGGAGCAGCCAGAGTAGAGGAATGTTTAAGGATTAAAAGGACAGAGCGAGGTCAGGCATGGAAGGTAGTTATAAGTTTGTTCTTGTTCAATGTTCGACTCCAAAGAGGCACTGTGCTCAAACAAATGGTAGGTGTTTGACGGGAAGTTTGGTGCTAAGAAAATGTTGAAAAAAGCACAGAAAGTGAAACCAAAATTTGCACGGATTTAAACTGTACAATTGTCTCAGAAGGGTTGCGGCAGCCAGAGTTACAGCACGGAGGTTAGATTTCTCGCTGCTTCCCATTATCCCATTAATTCCTCCCATTATCAATTTACCGAAAGTTAAGAAAATTAAGTGAATGTGTCTCAGAGCCTATTGGAAAGTGTTTGCATTGACTGGTGCCTTCAGAAACCAAGCGAGATATAATCTGAGATAACAAGGTGTAGAGCTGGATGAACACAGCAGGCCAAGCAGCATCAGAGGAGCAGGAAAGCTGACGTTTCGGGCCGAGACCCTTCTTCAGAAATGGTCTTCATTTTTCAGCAGCAGAGGGAGAGGTGACAGCGAGGACCAGGGGGCTGCCGGGAATATATTTGGGCAGCGGCCATTCAAGAGGGGGGAGCAAAAAGACAAGTGGTAGTTATAGGGGATTCTATCGTTAGGGGGATAGATAGTATCCTTTGCAAGCCAGATCGGGAGTCCCGCATGGTGTGTTGCCTGCCCAGTGCCAGGGTGCAGGACATCTCTGACCGGCTTGAAAGGATATTGGAGCGGGAGGGGGAGGATCCAGTTGTTGTGGTCCACGTTGGGACTAACAACATAGGCAAGGCTAGGATGGAGGACCTGTTTGGGGATTATCAAGCACTAGGAACGAATTAAGGAACAGGTCCTCGAGGGTCATAATCTCCGGATTACTGCCCGAGCCACGTGCAAATTGGCTTAGGGATAAGAAAATTAGGGAAGTAAACACGTGGCTAAGGGAGTGGTGTGGGAAAGAGGGGTTCCATTTCATGGGGCATTGGCATCAGTTTTGGAACCGGAGGGATCTGTACCGATGGGACAGTCTCCACCTGAACCGATCTGGAACCAGTGTTCTTGCAAAAAGGATAAATAGGGTGGTCACTAGGACTTTAAACTAGTGAGTTGGGGGGAAGGGAAAGGGAAAATGACAGGGAGTATGATGGTAAATAAAAAGGTAAGCAGCAGGTTAGCATGTGTGCAGGAGGGTTTAAGTTCAAGGCAGACTAAGAAAGAAGCAAAAAGGAAGGATAACTCAGGAGATATTATTAGAGATGTTGGAAATCATGAGGGTAAGAAAGCTAGCATAAAGGCACTTTACCTGAATGCTCATAGCATTCGTAACAAGGTTGATGAGTTAACGGCACAAATCATCGCGAATGAATATGATTTGGTAGCCATTACGGAGACATGGTTACAGGATGGTCACGACTGGGAGTTAAATATCCAAGGGTACCAGACTATTCGGAAGGACAGACAGGAAGGTAAGGGAGGTGGTGTAGCTCTGATATTCAAGGACACCATCGGGGCGGTGCTGAGAGATGATATAGGTTCTATGGAGAATGAGGTTGAATCCATTTGGGTGGAAATTAGAAATTCTAAGAGGAAAAAGTCACTGATAGGCGTAGTCTATAGGCCACCAAATAATAACATCACACTGGGGCGGGCAATAAACAAAGAAACAACTAATGCCTGTAAAAATGGTACAGCAATTATCATGGGGGATTTTAACCTACATGTAGATTGGTCGAACCAGCTCGGTCAGGGGAGCCTTGAGGAGGAGTTCGTTGAGTGTATCCGTGATAGTTTTCTTGAACAGTATGTAATGGAACCAACGCGGGAGCAAGCTATCCTAGATCTGGTCCTGTGTAATGAGACAGGAATAATTAATGACCTCATTGTTAGGGATCCTCTTGGAAGGAGTGATCACAGTATGGTTGAATTTAGAATACAGATGGAGAGTGTGAAGATAAAATCCAATACAAGGGTCCTGTGCTTGAACAAGGGGAACTACAATAGAATGAGGGAGGACTTGGCTAAAGTAAACTGGAAACAAAGATATTATGGTGGGACAGTTGACGAGCAGTGGAGGACTTTCAAAGCAATCTTTCAAAGTGCTCAGCAAAAGTATATTCCAATGAGAAGGAAGGACTGTAAGAAAAGGGGTAATCTGCCATGGGTGTCTAAAGAAATAAGGGAGGCTATCAAATTGAAAGAGAAGGCATAAAAAGTGGCCAAAAACATCATGAAACTAGAAGATTGGGAAAACTTTAAAGGTCAACAGAAAGCCACAAAAAGAGCTATAAGGAAAAGTAAGATAGAACATGAGAAAAAACCAGCACAGAATATAAAGACAGATAGCAAAAGTTTCTATAAATATATAGAACGAAAAAGAGTGGCTAAAGTAAACGTTGGCCCTTTAGAGAATGAGAAGGGGAATTTAGTTATGGGATATGATGAAATGGCCAAGGCATTGAACAGGTATTTTGTATCGGTCTTCACAGTGGAGGACACTAATAACATGCCAGTAATTGACAAAGAGACGAAGGTAGGTGAGGACCTGGAAACAATCATAATTACGGAAGAGGTAGTGTTGGGCAAGCTAATGGAGCTAAGGATTGATAAGTCTCCTGGCCCTGATGGAATGCATCCCAGGGTACTAAAAGAGATGGCGGGAGAAATAGCAGGTGCACTGGCGGTAATTTTCCAAAATTCGCTGGACTCTGGAGCAGTCCCAGCAGATTGGAAAACAGCAAATGTGACACCACTGTTTAAAAAGGGAAGTAGACAAAAGATGGGGAATTATAGACCGGTCAGCTTAACCTCTGTAGTGGGGAAGATGCTTGAGTCTATTATCAAGGAAGAAATAGCAAGGCATCTTGATAGAAATTGTCCAGTTGGGCAGACGCAGCATGGGTTCATAAAGGGCAGGTCATGCTTGACAAATCTTTTGGAATTCTATGAAGACATTACGAGCGAGGTGGACAATGGGGACCCAGTGGATGTGGTGTACCTAGACTTCCAAAAGGCCTTTGACAAGGTGCCGCACAAGAGGCTACTGCATAAGATAAGGATGCATGGCATTAAGGATAAAGTATTAGCATGGATAGAGGATTGGTTGACTAACAGGAAGCAAAGAGTGGGGATAAATGAGTGCTATTCTCGCTGGCAGTCAGTGACTAGTGGTGTGCCCCAGGGATCGGTGTTGGGACCGCAATTATTTGCAATTTATGTAGATGATTTGGATTTGGGGACCACGTGTAGGGTGTCAAAGTTTGCAGATGACACTAAGATGAGTGGCAAAGCAAAGTGTGCAGAGGACTGTGAAACTTTGCAGAGGAACATAGATACATTGAGTGAGTGGGCAAAGGTCTGGCAGATGGAATACAATGTACATAAATGTGAAGTCATACATTTTGGTAGGGGTAATAGTAAAAAGGATTATTACTTGAATGGTAAAAAGTTGCAGCATGCTGCTATGCAGAGGGACCTGGGTGTCCTTGTGCATGAATCACAGAAGGTAGGTCTGCAGGTCCAACAAGTAATTAGGAAGGCAAATGGAATTTTGTCCTTCATTGCTAAAGGGATTGAAATAAAAAGCAGAGAGGTTATGTTGCAGCTGTACAAGGTGCTGGTAAGGCCACACCTGGAGTACTGTGTGCAATTTTGGTCTCCTTACTTGAGAAAGGATGTACTGGCACTGGAGGGGGTGCAAAGGAGGTTCACTAGGTTGATTCCGGAGTTGAGGGGGTTGGCTTATGAGGAGAGACTGAGTAGATTGGGATTATATTCATTGGAATTCAGAAGATTGAGGGGGGATCTTATAGAAACATATAAAATTGTGAAGGGAATAGATAAGATAGAAGTAGAGAGGATGTTTCCACTGGCAGGTGAAGCTAGGACAAGAGGGCATAACCTCAAGATTAGAGGGAGCAGATTTAGGACTGAACTGAGAAGGAATTTCTTCACCCAGAGGGTTGTTAATCTATGGAATTCCTTGCCCAGTGAAGTAGTTGACGCTACTTCAGTAAATGTTTTTAAAAAAAAAGTAGATTTTTTTTGAACAATAAAGGAATTAAGGGATACGGTGAGAACGCGGTTAAGTGGATTTGAGTCCACGAAAGGATCAGCCATGATCTTATTGAATGGCGAAGCAGGCTCGAAGGGCCAGACGGCCTACTCCTGCTCCTCGTTCTTATGTTCTTATGTTCTTATGACTGCTCAAGTGAACTAACCTGTTACATCTCTCCCGTTTTGCTTTTGATATATTCCTTAACTGTATCTGTTTGTCTGTAGTTGTGTGGGAAGCAGTTATAGACAAAAAAGATTGGGTTGAAATTTGAAGTGGTTGATATGATGGAAACTCTCGGATAGTTTGACAGCATGTGCAGTGAAAGAAAGAAAGTTTACATTTTCAAACTATTCTGACTTATTTGTATCAATCTATTTGTTCCTGTACCTGTTCCTCTGTATTGTCAACCCGTTTGGATATCTTCAGTCCAACGTTTAAGCAGTGAAGTGCAGGCTTTGATTGACGAGAAATGTGTGATCCATATTTACTGGATTCAAATTGCTGTTCAAGATCTTACTGTGCAGAAAAGACTTTCAACTTCACAAAGTGAGTGAGGTCTGTGTCCTCACTGGCTTTCTTTCCCTGAGTTGGAGATTGTGGAGGAAGAGTATTCATACAGGAGCTGCACTGAAACTGACTTGTTGACCCGGCCAAGCACTTCTATGAGCCCTATTAGTTGAACGGCGTTATTGGAGACAACCTGTAACCCTTTGGATCTAACCCTTCAGATCTAACCCTGACTTTGTCATCAAGCCTGCCGATAAGGGTGGTGCTGTTGTAGTCTGGCGTACTGACCACTACCTTGCAGAGGCTGAGCGCCAGCTCTCGGATACCTCCTCCTACCTTCCCCTGGACCATAACCCCACCATGGCACATCAGGCCATTGTATCCACTATGGTTACGGATCTCATTTCATCCGGTCATCTTCCCCACCTCAGCTTCCAAGCTAATAGTTCCCCAAACCCACACAGCTCATTTCTACCTCCTGCCAAAAATCCACAAACAGGACTGTCCAGGCAGACCCATTGTTTTAGCCTGCTCCTGCCCCACAGAACTCATATCTTCCTATCTTGACTCAGTCTTCTCCCCCCGGTCCAATCCCTACCCACATACATCCATGATTCATCTGACGCCTTACGCCGGTTTCAAAACTTCCACTTTACCGGCTCTAGCCACCTCCTCTTTACCATGGATGTGCAATCCCTTTACACATCCATTCCCCACCAGGAGGGTCTTAGGGCTCTCCGCTTCTTCCTGGAGCAAAGACCTGAACCATCCCCACCCACTACCACCCTCCTCCGCTTGGCCGAGCTTGTCCTCACCCTCAACAACTTCTCTTTTAACTCCTCTCATTTTCTTCAGGTAAGAGGGGTTGCCATGGGTACCCACATGGGCCCCAGTTATGCCTGTCTCTTCATGGGGTATGTGGAACATTCCTTGTTCCAGTCCTATTCCGGCCCCCACCCACAACTCTTTCTCCGATACATCGATGATATCGTCGGTGCTGCTTCCCTCTCTTGTCTGGAATTGGAAAACTTCATCAATTTCACTTCCGGTTTCCACCCTGCCCTCACTTTCACCTGGTCTATCTCTGCCTCCTCCCTTCCCTTCCTCGACATTTCTGTTTCCATTTCTGGGGATAGACTGGCCACTAATATCCATTACAAACCCACTGACTCCCACAGCTACCTGGACTATACATCCTCACACCCTACTTCCTGTAAAGACTCCATCCCATTCTCTCAGTTCCTCCGTCTCCGTCGCATATGTTCAGATGAGGCCAACTTCGACAAGGGAGCCTCCGAAATGTCCACCTTCATCCTCAACTGAGGTTTCCCCAGCTCCGTTGTCAACAGGGCCCTCAACCAGGTCCGACCCATCTCCCACACTTCTGCCCTCACTCCTTCTCTTCCCTCCCGCAACAGCGATAGGGTTCCCCTTATCCTTACCTGCCATCCCACCAGCATCCACATCCAGAAGATCATCAGACGCCATTTCCGCCACCTCCAGCAAGATGCCACCACCGGACACATATTCCCCTCCCCTTTCTTGTCCGCCTTCCGCAGGGACTGTTCCCTCCAGGACACCATGGTCCACACTTCCTTCACTCCCAACACCTCCCCACAGCCCTATGGCACCTTCCCTTGTAACCGGCGAAGGTGCAACACCTGCCCATTTACATCCTCCCTCCCCAGTATCCAAGGGCCCAAACATACCTTCCAGGTGAAGCAACACTTCATCTGCACTTCCCAGAATCTAGTCTACTGCATTCGCTGCTCACAATGTGGTCTCCTCTACATTGGGGAAATGAAGCGTAGACTTGGCGACCACTTTGCAGAACATCTACATTCCACTCGCAAAAAAGACCCTGAACTACCTGTTGCCTGCCACTTCTATGCACCACCCTGCTCCCTGGCCAACATCTCTGTCTCTGGCTTGCTACAGTGTTCCAGTGAAGCCGAACGCAAGCTGGAGGAACAACACCTCATTTTCCGCTTGGGGACCCTACAGCTCTCTGGACTCAATATTGAGTTCAATAATTTTAGGGCCTAAATTCTCCCATGTCCCAGACCCCCACCCCACACATCAGGCTTTGTTACCACATAGCCAGCCCTTACACACCCTCTGTTGTTAGTCACTAAAAGTCTCCATTTACAACTATTCACCCTCCCAGCCTGATCGTTAGCAACTCCTTTGTCTGTCCAACTGTCTTTCTCTCTTTTCGGGCTCTATCCTATCGTTTACTCCCTACCCCACCGACCTCCCTATTTTCTGCATATAAACTGACGTTTTCCCAGCCACTATCAGTTCTGAGGAAGGGTCACCGGACCCGAAACGTTAACTGTGTTTTATCCTTCACAGAGCTGCCAGACCTGCTGAGCTTTTCCAGCAACTTTGTTTTTGTTCCTGATTTACGGCATCCGCAGTTCTTTTGGTTTCTCCCCTTTGGATTGAGTCTGCTGCTGAACTTGGTGAGTAAAGGGACTGGCTGAGCAATTGTATGCCATCAAGACTGTCAGATGTCACTGCAAATTGCTGTGAACACCAGCTAGTTCCAGAGATCTGTGCACCAGTGTCTGTTTTACTCATTTACAACATTGGGCTCACCTTCTGTGCCTTTAGAATAGCCAGGCCGTACAGGTGAAAACATCCCTCCATTCATGAAACTGAAACACTTTTGTAGGCGGCATTAATTTCTTCTTTTGTCGCTGTTGAGACTCCTTTATCCTAGAAATATTTCGCTTTGCTTCCCCATCCCTGCTGGAAGCCATTGTTGAACTGATTATTCCAACCTTTTCTGAAATTCAGCATTCCAAATGCTATACTGTGGTAATCAGTTTTCTGCATCAGTGAATCAAAGGCTCAGGTCACTGCTTTTTGGAAAGAGATTCAAATCTCACTATGGCACCTGGTGAAAATTGAAACATATTAAGTAAGTCCCAAATATAAATGCGAGCCTCAGTAATGGTGAACATGAAACTGCCTAATTCGCAATTGGCTTTGTGACATCTGAAAAAAGGTGGATGGGAGAGGATCGTGGCAGTGAGATCCGCTCAGCTGGATTGACTCACTTCCTTGGGACAGTAATTGCTGATTTTGCAAGTTTTGCATTGTTTTTGGACATTTTAATCAAAAAGATCAAAAACAAAAACACTTTAAAAGGGAGGAAGGAGAAAGAGTTACGGGAGGGCGACAGGACTTTTACAGTTAATGGTGGGGCCCTGGGGAGTGGTGCCGAATGCAGAGACCGATGGGTGCAGGTACATAGTTGTTTGAAAAGGGAGTCGCAGGTAGGGTGGAGAAAAGGCATTGGCCAGTACATTGAATACAGGAGTTGGGACATCATGTTGCGGCTGAACAGGACATTGGTTTGGCCATTTTTAAAATAGTGTTGAATCCTGGTCTTCCTGCTATGGGAAAGATGTTAAACCCGAGAGGGTTCAGAAAAGATTTTCAAGGATGGCGCCAGAGTTGGAGGGTTTGAATTATAAATAGAAGCTGAATAGGCTGGGACTTATTTCCATGGCGCATGGAAGGCTGAGGGGTGACCTTATAGAGGTTTAAAAATCATGAGGGGCATGGGTAGAATGAATAGCCAAGATCTTTACCCCACGGTGTGATAGTACAAAACTAGAGGCCACAGGTTTAAGGTGAGGGGCGAAAGATTTAAAAGGGACCCGGGGGGATAACTTTTTTATGCAGAATGTGATGCGTGTATGGAACGAGCTGCCAGAGGAAGTGGAGGAGGCAGGTGCAATTACATCATTTAGAAGACATTTGGATGTGTACACGACGAGGAAGGGTTTAGAAGGATATGGGCCAAATGCTGGCAAATGAAACTAAGTCAGATTGGGATGTATGGTCAGCCTGGACGAGTTGAAACGAAGACTGTGTGACTCTATGATTGTACGATATGTAACTCAAGACCCACAGTCCTGAGCCTGATGATTAACCACCCTCTGAATTGCCCAAAGAAAGCCATGTAGTTCAATGGCAAATAGGCTGATAGTGCCTGGGACATTTTCTCTAAGGTATGATTCGGTAAGTATCATAATGTTTGTTGTAGACTCGTCGGTCAGACAGCTTTTTGGAGCTGGCGCCCAAATCTTAGTGTGAAGGACTCTGCACTGGGCAAACGGTCTGTGTTTTCTTATTGTTATTTGCAGTGCCAAGATCGAAGTCACCTGGTCCA
Organism: Rhincodon typus; assembly: GCF_021869965.1. NCBI lineage: Eukaryota > Metazoa > Chordata > Chondrichthyes > Orectolobiformes > Rhincodontidae > Rhincodon > Rhincodon typus. The sequence goes on from NC_063366.1 coordinate 2,900,087, forward strand.
TTCAATTACTTTTTTTTTATGAGACTTTCTACCCATTTTTATGTTGTGGCTTGCTGGGCCATCAGAGGGCAGATAAGAGTCTGAAGTAGCATGAAAACCAGAACAGGTAAGCAGTTTCCTAAAAGGCATTAGTGAACAATTTTTTTTTTATACAGTTGACAATGGTTTCATCGTCATATTGAGACAATTGTACTTCAGTTCCATCATCTGCTGATTCACTTGAAGGATGCATGAGGGGCCCTGGGCAGTCAGGACGGAGAGAGTGAAAGAGCAGTTGTCACACCTTCTGGGATTGCACGGGAAGGTTCTCTGGGGTACATCACAGCAGTGACAGAGGAGGCAACAAGACAGTGTATCAAGAGATAGTACGATCTGCAGATGCTGGAGAATCTGAGATAACAAGGTGTAGAGCTGGATGAACACAGCAGGCCAAGCAGCATCAGAGAAGCAGGAAGGCTGACGTTTCGGACCTAGACCCTTCTTCAGAAATGGGCTCCGGAGATAAGTTCGGTGTTCCTTCCCAAAATCCACAAACCTGACTACCCTGGTCGACCCATTGTCTCCACCTGCTCCTGCCCCACCGACCTTATCTCCACCTATCTCAACTCCATTTTCTCCCCCTTGGTCCAGGAACTCGCTATCTATGCCCATGACACCACCCACACCCTCGACCTCCTCCAGAACTTCCAATTCCCCGGTCCCCAACACCTCATCTTTATCATGGACGTCCAGTCCCTATACATCTGCATTCCCCATACAGATGGCCTAAAGGCCCTCCGCTTCTTCCTGTCCTGCAGGCCCGACCAGTCCCCCTCCACTGACACCCTCATCCGCTTAGCCAAACTCGTCCTCACACTCAACAACTTCTCTTTCAATTCCTCCCACTTCCTACAGACAAAGGGGGTGGCCATGGGTACCCGCATGGGCCCAAGCTATGCCTGCCTCTTTGTAGGTTACGTGGAACAATCCGTCTTCCGTACCTACACTGGCCCTAAACCCCACCTCTTCCTCCGTTACATTGATGACTGTATCGGCGCTGCCTCGTGCTCCCACGAGGAGCTCGAACAGTTCATCCACTTCACCAACACCTTCCACTCCAACCTTAAGTTCACCTGGACCATCTCCAGTACCTCTATTTCCTTCCTGGACCTCTCTGTCTCCATCTCTGGCAACCACCTAGAAACCGATATCCATTTCAAGCCCACCAACTCCCACAGCTACCTAGAACACACCTCCTCCCACCCACCTTCCTGCAAAAATGCTATCCCCTATTCCCAGTTCCTTTGTCTCTGCTGCATCTGCTCCCAGGATGAGGCATTCCACTCCCGTACATCTCAGATGTCCTCATTTTTCAAGGACCGCAACTTCCCCCCCTCAGTGGTCGAGAACGCCCTCGACCATGTCTCCCGCATTTCCCACAACTCATTCCTCACACCCCCTCCCCGCAATAACAACCAAAACAGAATCCCCCTCATCCTCACATACCACCCCACCAACCTCCGGATCCAACACATCATCCTCCAACACTTCGGCCATCTGCAATCCGACCCCACCACCAGAGACATTTTTCCCTCCCCACCCTTATCTGCTTTCCGGAGGGACCACTCTCTCCGGGACTCCCTTGTCCGCTCCACACTCCCCTCCAGCCCCACCACACCCGGCACCTTTCCCTCCAACTGCAGGAAGTGCTACACCTGCCCCTACACTTCCCCCTCACCCCCATCCCAAGACCCAAGAAGACTTTCCACATCAAGCAAATGTTCACCTGCACATCTGCTAATGTGGTGTACTGCATCCGCTGTTCCCGTTGTGACCTCCTCTACATTGGGGAAACCAAGCGGAGGCCTGGGGACAGCTTTGCAGAACACCTACGCTCGGTTCGCAATAAACAACTGCACCTCCCAGACGCGAACCATTTCAACTCCCCCTCCCATTCCGCAGACGACATGTCCATCCTGGGCCTCCTGCAGTGCCACAACGATGCTACCCGAAGGTTGCAGGAAAAGCAACTCATATTCCACTTGGGAACCCTGCAGCCCAATGGTATCAATGTGGACTTCACAAGCTTCAAAATCTCCCCTCCCACTACCGCATCCCAAAACCAGCCCAGCTCGTTCCCGCCTCCCTAACCTGTCCTTCCTCCCACCTAAACCCCTCCTCCCACCCCAAGCCCCACTCCCATCTCCTACCTGCTAACCTCATGCTGCCCCCTTGACCTGTCCATCCTCCCTGGACTGACCTATCTCCTCCCTACCCCCCACCTACACTCACCTTTACTGGCTCCATCCCCGCCTGTCTGTCTCCTCTCCACCTATCTTCTCCTCTATCCATCTTCTATCCGCCTCCACCTCTCTCCCTACTTATTTCAGAACCCCCTTCCCCTCCCCCATTTCTGAAGAAGGGTCTAGGCCCGAAATGTCAGCCTTCCTGCTCCTCTGATGCTGCTTGTCCTGCTGTGTTCATCCAGCTCTACACCTTCTTATCTCAATTAGAACTGGAATTCGATTTATTGTCATGTATACAACAGTACAGAAAGACAGGAGTACAGTGAAAAGTGTACAGAAGTGCCACTCTCTGGCGCCACCTTAGATACAAAACACAGAATTAAAAATAGGAATTTAAAAGAAACACAAACAAAATAAGCCAAAACATAGAATATAAAGACAGAAAATAAAGAAATAACGTTCAGCTTTATAGCCCTTCTTGTTAAGTGCGTAGCCATGGGCCTGGATCCGGTGTCCGCCATCCGGACGCTGAATCCAATGCCAGCACAAAGCAGTCAACCAGCCATGAGGCCCTTCGCTGCGCTGTCGCCACTGGGAAAGGAGCCGTCATTCTTCAGAGCCATCTCGCCTTCACCGAACCCACCATGAGTCCAAACTAGGCCGACGACTCGATGCATCCGCCGCCGATGCTGCCCGGTCCACACGAGGCCCAAACTTCTTCACCACCCTGAGTCTGTGCTGAGCACATCTCATCACCACTGATGCTGATGCCACCACGGCCAAGCTCTTCACAATAAGGTAAGTAAATCAAAACACGTCAGGAATATTAAGTCAGTTTAAGTTTTGGACGTGACAACAGAGGTCAGTCTAGTGGAAAGTGTGGTCTGTCATATGTCGTAGGTCAGGTGCCTTACTGAGATCCCAGACAACGATACGTGTAGCTAATACTCCAGCTGCAGAAAAGTCGGCTCCGGGTTTTAGAGCTTGAAGGAGGACTGGAGATATCATGCTACATCTGGGAGGCTAGGGATTGCGCACACAGCCCGTTCACAGAGGTAGTCACACAGCAGCATAACACCTGGAGGAAGCAAAGAGATGGCACCCAGGCAGTCGAAGTGAAGCGGGCAGATGGTGCAGAAATCCCCCGGCGTCCCGTTCCCAAAACAGTTTCCCATTTTGGGAACTGATGTGGGCCCAGATTCCTCCGGCGCTGCAGGACATCTTCTGAGGAAGGAGCTCGAGTCCTGGTCCATGTTGGTACCAGTGTTTTGGATAGGATGTGGCCCTGAAATCAAAATTCATAGACCTAGGTGGAAAGTTAGAAAGCAGAACCTTCACTGTAGTAATCCCTGGATTGCTCCCAGCCTCATATGCAAATCAGTATATAAATAAGCAACTGATCGTCTGATTGTAAAGATGCTGCGGGGGTGGCGGGGAGCGGGGTTAAATTTCTGGGACACTAGGACCGGTTCTGGGCAAGATGGAAAATATGTGTTCTTTGCAATCCGTTTTGCTAGTGCGTTTGGGAAAGCTTTAAAACAACTTGGCAGGGGTGTGAGGATCGGGGAAAGAGTAAAGGAAAGATCAGATTTCATGAGATGCTCAGAGATGCAATTGGCACAAGTATAGACAATAGGAAGTTAATCGATAAGGTCAGAGAAAGGAAGAAAAAGTAAAGGTTTAATCAGGGTCACTGTTAGTCCATATGAATGCATGTAGAGTATTGTAAGTAAGACTGGAAAGTTACAGGCGCACATACAGTTTGTATTGTAAGTGTGACGGCGATATTAGAGACCTGACTCAAGGAAAGAGAAGACAGAGTGTTAAATATTCCTTGGTTTAAGGCAATCAGAAAGATAGAAAAAGAAGGGAAAGAGAAGAGGTGGCAGTATTGGTTCAGGAGTGCACTGCAGTGTTGGAGGATGAGGCTATCTCAGAGGGCCCAAGCACAAAATACATTCGGCTGGACTCAATGAAGTTAGAGGGTACAACTGCGTTGCTCTGTGTCCTCTGTAGACTATCAACTAGTGGAAAATAAGTATGAAGCAGGATTGAATGCTTCTTCTGAACGATCTTCAGTTTGTCTCGGGATTTAATACATCTTGCAAAAAACTGCAAAGGCATGTTTCATAGTGTTCATGGCCTTCATCACAAACTGAGCCTAGTCACTTCATCATTATGATTATCTGAGCAGTAACCTAGACCCTGGAGCATAGGTCCAATTTCTAGTCTGAGGTTGTACAGTGATATGGAGCAACAAGCAGAATATACCATATGCAATAATCAAAACACTAAAACACCCCAAGACAACAAACTGTAAGACAATGGATCTCCTTTGGCGCTCCATCTCTGGATCTTTGGCACATTGTCTACAACTGTGATTCTGGAGTCCCTTGCAGTCTCTGCTGGTCATTAAAATGTGTCAGATTGTTCATAATTCATGGAGCAGAATCAAAATAAGTGGGAATAAAGGAGTTAGAATATGATTAAGGAGTTGGATTATTGTCCAGACTGAGACTCACAAACATTGACTGGTACCTCACAAAACCAGGCGAGATTCAAAAAGCAATATTAATCTGTTAATATAAATATCCAGACAGTGTTGTTTGAACAGATAAGCAAAGTAACTGGTGCTGATGCAATAGTTGCTGGTTTCCACGTGCAATATTTATTTTACTTCTAGCAGCACATGGTCAAAAAGCAATCAAAGGTGAAAGTGATAGTGAACAGGATCCAACAGCCTGTCACTGCAGTAAAGGGGACAGCCTGGATATTACACAAAAACTTGAAATGCACATTAAAAATTCCAAAAACAAACAGGAATACCAATAAATGAGACTAACTGCTAAATAGAAATTGAAATGTGCAATGAGATAAATATTGAGAGCAGCATGTTTTTCCTTAAAGATATTTGCTGAGCTGATATTTTAAAAAAAAAAGATAAGTTTTACTTAGGGGAAACAAAATTAACTATCATGTTTTTTAGTTAGATTATGCTTCTTGTTTGGATCTGTAAGTACTGATCTGGTTTGTGTGGATATCGGCCCAGTTCCAGTTTCTGATAATTAACAGATGGTTTGGGTTCTTGTGTCAGAGTTTTCCTAGTGCACCTCTTCCTGGTAATTATACTTTAATCGTTGGTCAGAGTAGAGATTCAGACAATGTTCCTATTCTTAATCATCACAAGTGATAGTGGAATTTGGAAGAATTGCCAACAGATTGGATTTCTGCATCTAATTGCTGTCCTGTGACTCTAGGTTAATGCAAGAGAAACAGTCAATTCCATTAATATTCAGTGACGTTGTATTTGTGTCCTGTTCTGGATGATGACTCAGTGAAACCTGTTATTACGAGGGAATTACTGTATGATTCTAATCTTAATGTTACTTGCCAAACCGGAAGGAAATCAGACAAGAGTGTTTCTGTCTAATCTCTACTCAGTGATTGTGTAGAGTGAAGGGACAACAATCTGGGAATGAACTGTTACTCTTTCTGCTGGGGAGATAGTGAGGAACAGCAATTTCACTAGACCAAACATATAAAACTAATTAAATAAGATAATGTTCTGAGGCATGGCTTCAATTCCCACTGCAAAAGCTGGTGGAAACTGAGATTCAATGAATTGGTGCAGAATCGAGGGGCTGAATGATCTATCCCTATTCTGATATTATCATCTGCAGCCGACTCCATATTACGCTGTGTGCATGACTCATATGGGTGTGCTGAGTCTAATATGGTGTCCTTGGAGCAACATAATTTCTCACACAGAATGAGGATGAGAAAATACATAAGACTGGTGTGACATGGCTCAAAAATAATATCGCCACTGAATTTAGAAAGTGTGATTGAAGTGTGAAGCACTGAATAGGAAATACAGGGATGTTAGGGTATAAAACAAGTAAGGTAAAGCTGTCGGTCATTGGAGCTCAACTTCAACAAAAAATCTACAAACACAATAAAAGTGATAAAACAGCAAATATTACATTGGAACTGTTAATGTTTTGCTTGGAAATCAGTTACCAATTTGATAGTGCTTTGATTTGAAATTGGAGCCAGAAAAGATATGACGCATGGTAAAAAGAAATATCTTCTCGTAAATAATGATTTCTGCAAAAAGCCATGTTCCGAGGTGATTACAAATGAGGTTTGTGGTAATGCACTATTGATTCTGATGTAATCTAAACATTGCCCCATGGAAACTGCAAGTAACTCTAGATAAACACAGTTTGTTGTTGCTATTGACTTGAATTAATTCTGAACCTGACCCCATCTCAGGAATAAAGGCATTTTCACTGCTTCATGATGGAACATCTTTTCTCTGTCAGTTCAGCTGTTTTGTCCATGTTTGAAGAAAGGCCGTAATGAGGTGAGAAGCTGAGTGGCCCAGGCAGAACCCAAATTGAGCAGTTTATTACTGAGTAGGTGCTGCTTAATAGCACTGTTGATGACACCTTCCATCACTTTCCTCATAGTCAAGTGTAGACTGAGGGGTCAGTAATTGGCCGGGTTGAATTTGTTCCACTTTTTTGCATAGAGACCATACATATATCAAAGTGTGGAGGCATTCTCTCAACTTGTAACTTAACCATATCTCTTAAGCATCTCAAACTTTATGTTCCAAAATCACTCTTTAATTGCGAGTGGTGCAGTCTTCAGAATAAAATATTGTAATATTGAAACTCTTTCTGTCTTTCCAACTTCTCACTGAAGAATAAGAATTCTTGTTAAAACTGAAATAAGCCAACTCCTTTCATTGCATTCACAACCTAGAATGCAGGTATTATATTCACAATTAATTAATACATGCTTAGCCTCAGTTACTTGTTTGCCTCTGTCTCAAAAGGCATTCTCTATTTTCAATAGACATCAGTATCATATATAATGTTGTTTGGACAACACAACATATATCAAGTTGATGTCAAAGCCAGAGACTCATTCTTTTTCCTAAAGAACGACTTTAACAAGCAATTTATCAAGCAGGACGAATGGGTATTTCATTATATTCTTTAACTCTGCTCAGAATTTATTCTGCATCATTGTGTAAATACAAGTGTTAGTGGAGCAACTTAACAGCTGAAGTATAAATCCTATTTCTCCAACTACGTAATGTAATCTTACAGAACTGTATCCCAACCACCTCATCTGATAATAGACAAAGTATGTCAAAAAAAAAGCCCACAACACAAGAAAATTTCCGGATACAGCAAACATGATAATAATGGATTTTTTCCGGTTCTTCATCTCTGGATCATGTTGATTCTCTGTAATTCAGATTGGCTCCAGAATCTCTGGCGGACTATGTTGGCAGCTATGATATGCCTGACCATTAAAATATTAAACAATAGAATGAGGACGAATGGGATACATGGGTTGCAAACATATTGCAGTAGTTCAATTATTCTCCATAGCAGTGTAAAGCGCACATTCATGGTTACATTACAAAACCAGGGATCATTGGCTAGCCAATATTCACTTGTGTACATAAAGTACCAGAATATATTCTTGAGGCAGCTCAGCACAGCCACAACTCCTATAACTATAGTTGCCATTTTCTCAGTGCAATATTTAGTTTTCATCTTCTGGCAACAAATGGCTACAAAGCAATCAAGGGTAAATATGACAGTGAACCAGACAGAACAGTCTGTCACTGCATATAATAGAACAGCATGGATATTACACACAGGAATGGATTTCACAAAGTAAAACTTCACCCAGTGAGCTATAGGTATGTGTCTCATCATCAGATCAAGGATAACGACCAATAGATCCGCCGCTGCCATGGCCACCAGGTAGTGGGTGGTTGATTTGCAAAGTCCACATTTACCTCATGAGAGGATTACAATCGCCACTATGTTAACTGTATGGAGAGGGAATTAACAAAATAATTACATAGAAGTTTGGCAGTTGAACCAGGAGTTCAAAAGAGCTCAGACTAAAATTGAAACTTTGAAAGAATTGATGGATTTAATTATGAAATGTCATTCTAGACTGATTTATACCAAAGTCACTGGCATTGAATACTACAAACATAGTAAATGGGAGCAAGATGCAGGGTTGAGCATAAACAAAATATTGCTGAACCAGATTGTTAAGGGTTAATCATTAAGGGTTAATTAGACATGACATTAACCAATTATGTAAAAGGCAGATTTGGTGCAAAAACACCTGTTTTGGTTGGGTGAGAAATATAATACTGTGTAGTTGACACAGAGAAATCTGGGGTTGTTTCCGTAACAATAAAATGCTTGGGACAGGACTGACAGTAGTACAGAGTGGTGGTACAGCACAAAACATCGGATTCAGAACAGTATTAATATTAGGGAATTTGCCCTACTCACTGGACTTTCAGCATTGGGCTGGAGTTTGCGAAATGAAGAGACCATGGACCTTCACCATCAGATTGGGGCTCCTGAGACCAGCATCATGGAACTGAGATCGAGCTCCAAGCGCCGGCTGTCACCCAGGAGTGCTTGTAGCAGAACAGCAGAAGGCACTGAAGGCACTTGTTGAATATGTATAAAGTAGTTTGAGCTGATAGAGTCACTTATTAGTTTGTTTATAAATATGATGCAAGAAGATTTGTTCATTAGTTTATACATAAAGTACATTGAGATAATATTCATTAGTTTATACATAAAGTACATTGAGATAATAAATTTGCTCATATACATTAAGTAGATTAAGCTAATAAATTTCCTATATCTTGAAGCGCATGTGTCTTCTTGTCATCATTTTGACCAGACCCTAAAGAACCCATTAAGTTGTTTTAGCCTAACAACAGACAAGAGTAGGCCATTCGGCCCTTCGAGCCTCCTCCAACATTTAATATGACATGGCTAGTCATCCAACTCAGAGCCCTTTTCCCGATTTCTCCCCATACCCTTTGATCCCTTTCGGCCTGAGAACGCAGCATTAATTTACATAAGCTACGAGGCGAAAGACAAGGGAAAACAAATTGTGCCACACGAGAAAATAGTAAATTCGTACGAGATACAGTAATTCATTATCTGAGAAAAAAATAACATATCAACATCAGACAGGATTTTGGCAAAGGAGCAAGTAGTAAATCACGAAATTAAAAAATGGACAGATGTCCTGAATATCTTTTTGTTGGAGACTGGAACCAGCACAGGTTCCGCTCCTTGACTGTACAAGTTTATCCTGGGTTTATGGAGAAGAGTTATTAGATGATCCTGCTCCTGATCTTTGTACAGCTGCCCCGAGTCAAGGAGAAGAATCACCGCAGGTTCCTGTTTCCAATAATAGTTCAAAGTTCATGGTTAACCTGAGATAGAGAGAAATCAGTTCAGGCTCCTTTTAGAAAGATGAATCAGCACAGGTTCCTCTTTCTGATCTCCATACTCTTATACTGGGTCAGAGAGTTCGCGGTGAATTAAATACATTTTAAGAAAATGAACAGCTGATTTATAAATTATTATTGTCTTTAATAAAATAAATTTGAACCAATAAGTTCGAAGTAGCTGTTGCAATTGCAATCTTCTTTTGAACAGAAGTTTCGTTATATATTTGGAATAAAACTGAAACTGAATGTCCTAAAGGAACGCGATAATATGACGAGCAATGAAAAATAGCGGAGTAGTATTGTTGCTGGGCTAATAATCGAAGAAACTGAAGCAGTTTTCTGGAACTTGAGTTCAAATTCCACCACGCGAGATGATAAAAATTGAATTCAATGACATCTGGAACTAAAAGTAAAGCCTTTGTATATTATTGTAGAAGAAAGTACGACATCTCATGAATGCCCCTTAGGGTTGCCTGGTCTGCCGGACAAATGATTCCAAACACACAACAAAGTGGTTCCTGTGTCAATTGCCCGCTGAAATGGCCTTGCAAGCTATTCTGCTATATCAACAGCTAAAAGGCCTTAAAAAAGAAATTAAAATGAACGAATACCTGTCATGGACCTCATTACCAGAAACAAGTCACTTTTAGCAACATCTGGGGCTAGTTTCAAAACTGGGAGATCCGTCTGACAGAATTTACTAGCACATCACGGAATCATTCCTTAACGACAATAACCGAGACTACGCCATCCCTCCTTTGATACGTCTTGTCCTACTGCACAATTCCCGTGGCAACAATGTCCAGTCTTCACATTCAAGGTACCCTCTCTTTGTAATGAGGCACTATCACTGTGCTAAATGGGAAAGGCTTCGAACAGCTCAGGAGTGGACATTCATGAGGTTTTGTGAACTATAAGTTGGAGGAGAACTTTATTTCAACATGAACTGCAACCGCGTGGGCTAGCTTATCCCCTAACCGACCATTCCCATCAAACAGTGAATCAACCCGGCGTCAATGAAATGTGCAGGAGGGAATATCAGAAGCAGCATGGGGCATGCTTAAAGTTGAGGTTTTCATCTGGTGAAAAATACACCAGGACTATTTACTTGCCAAACAGCCTAAGCAGCAAGTGAAAGACAGAGTTAAGCTGATTTTACGACCAACGGATCAAACCTAAGCTCTGCAGTCCTGCCATGTCCAGCGGTTACTCGAATGGCTGGAGGCACTGGATGTTGCAAAGTCTAGGGGCCCTTTCGATATGACATATGCTCCGGAATTTGCTGTGCGCATAGATAAGCTGTTCCAGCACACCTACCTAAAGGACATTTACCTGGCATTGTAGAACATTTGCCAGGAATGTTCTGTATACAACAAGCAGAGCAAACATAACCCGGCCATTTCCTGCTCCATTTGGCTAATCCCAAGCATCAGAAAAGTGATGAAAGATGTCATCAACAGCACTTTCAAGCAGAACTTAGCAATAACCAGCTCACTGAACCTGAGATACAAGAACAGACATTACGGGAAAAAGTTCAGCAGGTCTGGCAGCATCTGTAGACAGAAAGTAAAGTTAATGCTTACAATGTCCCAGACACCACCATCACCATCCCTGGATATGAATCGAAAAACAACGTTCAGGGACTCTTCTCCAGAACTCGAAACATTAACTCTGCTTTCTCTCCACGGATACTGCCAGACCTGCAGGCTTTACCCAGCAATTCTGTTCTTTTTCCGCCTGATTTCCAACATCCACGGTTCGTTCAGTTCTTTTTTCTTCTCTGAACCTCAATTTGTGCTCTGCCAGGACTGCTCACCTCCTGACCTCATGACGTCCTTGGTTCAAAAAAGAATAAAAGAGCTTAATTCAAAAAATGAGGTGAGAATGCGCTTGATAGCAAAGCAGCATTTGACTGAGTATGAAATGAGCCAGAGCAAACCTGGCGTCAGTGGGAATCAATGCAAAACCCGCACTGATTGGAGTCACACCTAGCCATATTTATGGTGGTTGGAAGTCTGTCGTCTCAGCATTAGCACATCTCTGCAGAATTTTCTCAGAGCTGTGTCCTATGCCTAGCCATGCTCAGCTGCAACATTACAAGGTCAGAAGTGGGAATACCACTGATGATTGCACAATGATATGAAATACTCGCAACTTCTCAGATACTGAAGCAGTCCATGCCTAAATCCAGAAAGACGGGCACAATACAGAGATTTGATCTGACAGTTGGCCAGTAACATTCATGTCACACATATGCTAGCTCAACAATAGAGAGTTTGACTCTGGCCCCTCGACATTCAATGGTATTACCCACATGGAATCCCCCATAATCAATAAACTGCGTTTATCATTCACTGTAATTGCCAGATAATCACTGTGTTTACAAGGCTAGGTCAGAGTCTAGGAATACCGCAAACAGTAACTCATCTCCTGACTCCCTCGCGACTGCCCAGCATTTCGGAGTTATAAATGTGGACGATGATGGAATAATCTCCACTTGCCTAGGTTAGTGAAACCCCAACAACGCTGTAGAAGCTTGACACTATTGAGGAAAAATCAGCTTTCATGATTAGTACCACATCAGCAATTATTACTTCCACCATTTCCAGACGCAGCAGTGTGTACCATCGCAAGTTGCACTTCAGAAATGTACTTGTACTCTTTGGAAAACTCCTTTCAAGCCCGTGACCAGTACAGTCTAGAAGGACTAGTGCAGCACTAGTTGGGTTCACCAGCAACTGCGGCTGGCCTCCAAGCCACCCACCATTCTATTTTGAAAATATATCGTTTCTCCTTCAGTGATGCACGGTGCTAATCCTGGAAACCATTCCCTAACAGCATTGTGAGGTTACCTACAAGAAAATGATTGCAGTGGTTCAAGGAGGCAGCTCGTCACCCAGCTCTCAAGGGCAAATAGCGATGGGCAATAAATGCTGGTTCAGCCAATGACGCCCACATTCTATGCAAATATGTATGCAGGTCAAATGAAGTAAATACTGTAATCCCACAATTACGCCCTGAAGTAGGAATGTGATTGAGATCAGGCGTTCGAAACTATGCAGGCTGCCCCCCGATATATTACACTTCTGTTCGTATTTTTAGTATCTAACTTGTTTCTCTTAGTGTTTCTTTTGTCAAATATTCCTATTCATCAGGACTTTTTAAAAAGCAGCAGTGAATTCAAGAACAGTTATTTCTGGATCAATATAGGCATTCAGTCCGGAAACATGTTGTATACATTCGGTAATTCTATATGTTGATCTACAAATATACAGACCCAAAATATGAATAAATAGTAAACAGGTATTAACGAGCTATTGGCTGTAGTGATAGAGTACTATAAATTTAATAAAAAATAATGTGGGTAAACTTGCTTAGTGAATTAATACAGTAAACGACACCCGATCAAATACACCTATTACAGTAATGAGAGCACATTGCATAAGATAACAGCAGCAGTACACTTAAAAGGCACAGAATAAATCAGTAAGTACAAAGACTTACAACAAACGCCAACAGCAGCGAGGATAGGATAGTATACCTTCTCGATTTTCTTCAGTGACTGCAGGATCTGAACGTCCAATGGAACTGACGGTTTTTGCGGCCCTGGTTGGTTCAAGTGCATTTTTTTCCGTGTGCGTTTAGTCGATTGCTTCTGTGCTTCAGACCACACTTGGTGTTGATCAGGGAATATTGAAAGGAGTACACTATTTATCACGAAGATAAAATCCCTGGTGAAAGATACTGTTCCCAGAGAGATAGGTGTTAATCACAGCCATTAAACAAACAGTAGGCAAAGTCTATGCTATCAGTCCTCCAAACTTTCAGATATAACGTCAACAATTGTTGGAATATCACCAGCCATTTGTGAAAGAGAATTCTAAATACCTGCCGCGATTTGCATGAATAATTATCACCTAAATTAACTCATAGCCCTCACCTATTGGCTATTGGAGCAAGAAGTGTAACGCAGTGATAAGAGAAACCTGTCTCAAAAAAGGATAGGACTGAATGCTAAATGCTCTTCAGTACTGATTGCTTATGGAAGTTATACAAGGAAAGGAAACGAGGAGGGGCGTGATATTTATTAAGGAGGATATGACAGAGCTGAAGAAGAAGAATGTCAGATAATCAGAGCATCATAGAAACTCCACAACGCAGATGGAGGCTATTCGGCCCATTACATCGGTAACAGTGAATGGGGAGTGACAGTTCATCGTCCTGAAGCTTAGCGTTCTTCCAGGATACATCCACAACCTTTCAATTGTGATTAGATCTTATCCCTCTAGCAGCATTTCAGATAACCTGCTCCATGCCCATATCATGACTGAGCGAAAGCATGTTGCCAAATCTCCCTTCTAATTCATTTGACCAATAATCTTCATTCTGTATTTCTGCTGAGGTAAAATGTAAGCCTCCCATTGGATTATAAATTTCGATTAAGTCAGTTTGCTGTTTCCTCTGTTCTACCACAATGTATCCAATATTTCTTCACACTTCACGCAGTCAGGAAGAAGAGGTCCCATTCAGAATGAGACACAGCCCAATGAGTAAATAGCTTGGGACATTTGTTGGCAACGTGGGAATTTGGTGCAGAAGGGTGCTTTTAGCTTTCTTTTTTCTGGAGCTTATAGTTTGTAGGATTTTGTTTTAACAGGATAAAGCCCTTTTTTCTGGGGCTTATAGTTTGTAGGATTTTGTTTTAACAGGATAAAGCCCAGGGTCAGAGCCCAGTGCATGAGTGACATCACAGGCAAAGCTGAAGTTTATTAGAGATAGTAGGAACTGCAGATGCTGGAGAATCCGAGACAACAAGGTGCAGGGCGAGATGAACACAGCAGGCCAAGCAGCATCATAGGAGCAGAGAGGCTGACGTTTCGGGCCTAGACCCTTCATCAGAAAAGGGGGAAGGGGGTTCTGAAATAAATAGGGAGAGAGTGGGAGGCGGATAGAAGAGGGATAGAGGAGAGGATAGGTGGAGAGGAAACAAACAGGTCGAAGAGGCGGGGATGGAGCCAGTAAAGGTGAGTGTAGGTAGGGAGTTAGGAAGGGGATAGTTCAGTCCAGGGAGGACAGACAGGTCAAGGGGGCGGGATGAGGTTGGTTGGTAGGAGATGGAGGTGCAGCTTGAGGTGGGAGGAGGGGATAGGTGGGAGGAAGAACAGGTTAGGG